>NW_027286069.1:49377043-49567043 GCF_022747635.1 Hetaerina americana
GAGAAGGTGAAATGGACCGAGAAGAAAATAAATGAGGAAGTACTTGGTATGGTGGGCGAAGAGAGGGGTATGTTAGAGAAACAAGAACAGAATTGGGATGTTGGATGGGATGAAGGGAGGAAGGAAGTACAAAGTTATGAAGAAGGACTTGATGTAGAGTAGGTTGCTGGATTGTGTTTTGTTAGGAATCACAAAATATTTATTTGGTAGTTGTATTCATCCAAAAATCTATCTTAACCTGTAGATTACTTAATAATAATAAATACCTCTGTGCTGCAAGAAAAGTCGT
Organism: Hetaerina americana; assembly: GCF_022747635.1. Taxonomy (NCBI): domain Eukaryota; kingdom Metazoa; phylum Arthropoda; class Insecta; order Odonata; family Calopterygidae; genus Hetaerina; species Hetaerina americana. The sequence continues at coordinate 49,377,333 of NW_027286069.1, forward strand.
GTGGCTTATACCTTTCTAAAAGTCTTGCCTGCTTTCTTCGAGAATCAAGAGCCTTACAGCCTAATTTCCTCCAGCAAAGCCGTCATGCCTATTGTCCTCTCGTAGCAATTTCAATGAAGTTAACGAATGTCCTCTGAGCACATTCGAAATTCTGAATTCAAGTTTCCCCCATGGATCCGGGATACTTGCCAATTATTCCAAGCGTGGTCTAACCGAATAAAATTAACACCTCTCGTTTACTTTTTCATTACAATTTCCCCCATCATACATTTTAACGCTAATTCATATTATTTCCGCGAATTTACGATAAAACATCCAGTTCATTTAATTACAGTAAATAGCAGATAAATCGCTCTACTTCTCCGGGAAGTAGCTAAGAAAATTTCGCTTTTTTATGCTGATTTAATTTTTTTTTGCTACTTACCGGAGAAGTTGAGTGATTTGGCTGACTGCTATTCGCTGCAATTACATGTACTGGATGCCGTAGGACATCATTTAAATGAGTGTTAAAAATGTTTTATAGGGAGCGTTTCTTCCATAAGTATTTTCAAACAGGTGTTTCAATTGATATTCCGTCCCGGAAGCTGCTATAACTCTTAGATTTATGATGACACTTAGTGCTTAACTCCCTGAAAATTTGCCTAAGAAAAAGATTTTGATTTCATGCCAGAATAAAAAACAAAAATAATACGTCAACAAGCCAGAAACCCCCACCCTCTCTACCTATCTCGGCTCATTTTATTTCCAGTGCCAAATAGTTATGGAAAGATTGTAAATTTTAACTGAATGCTATTCTCGTTTTTCTAGTTGTATTGATCTCTGGAACCTGCTTGATTTTTTTATATTCACTGAAGGACTTACAAATTTTTTATTGTTATTTTGCAATTATAGGTTCATATGATATGCTCCTTAACAGTAAATGGGATGGTATTACTCCTTTTTTCTTAAGTATTTGGAATTTGAATATCCATAAGAATAAAAAAATGATGGCGTGCATAATAATCTCTGTAAATAAAATGAAACCGTGGTTTTTTTTACGCGAAGCAAGCATTAGCTATCGATGTTAGCATCTTCTGTCGGTTGCCATTCCTGCAGGTGGTGGATGCCTTCAATTAAAAGATCCTAATGTTCTATGATTTTTTATTCGGGAGTAAATCTATTAAATAAATGCTATCAGGATAGTTGACTTCACAGCAGGAGGCATATATTAAATAATATATTATTCGTTCAGTAGCATTTTGTGAATTTTTAAGTTAACTCTTTTGAATTACCTACAAAAACAGCTTGTTTTTAGCTTTAGAAATTACCTCTGAAATATATACGAGGCGTATATATTAGCGGCTCGTATTGGCGGCTGAATTTTTCCTTGAAATGTGGAATCTTTATGATATTTTACTCTGTGATATTGTATTCACTCATTTCAAAATTGTTCAAGATCGTTTGCTCTCCGATACTCTTCGAGGAATATAGTTATATTCCTGTTTCCCCGTTGTTATGCTTTCTCTTTTTCCTTTTTAGATATAGCAATCGTTGCCCTGGAGTCAATCTTTAGGTTATTTGCTAGGCATACGATCACCAGGCTTTTCCTAAAAACTGACGATTTTTTAAAGTAGTAACTATTGCCGGAATTCTACTTGAACAACTCTTTTACTGCAACTTTTATCGTTTAATATATCATCATTTGATAATAATTTATAATTTACATTCCAATGATATAATATTAATGTGTCATTTATTTATTTATACGTTGGCATTTTATATTGATGATCATGGATAACTTAATGGAAAAATATTCTCTCTTTCCTTCTTACCAGATTCTTCATTTCCTTTTTAGTACACTCATACGTAAATCATGGTGGGTACTTGGGCGGAATATAAATATCAATAAAATATAGGCTTGTGGAGCATGGAGTTTAAGGTTTAATGAAAGCTTGTGTATAATTCCATCGAAGCTATCGTGGGTTATTGCCAACAGCCGTTTAATTCAACTATGAGATCTGGAAAATACGCGTCGAATAGTTATAGTGCGTAGTGCGATTACCTATGAGTATAAGTATCGCAGTATTTTCCACACTATGCATCTATGTATTTCCACACTGATATAAATGTGTTTGCGTTTGCCATCCTACAGTAGATTCAACCGTAATGGCCACGCCGCTCCGCTCGCCCCCATCGCGTAGAAGGGTCTCCTAGAAATCGCGAGAGGCCATATCATGCGTCACTTGTCACCGACTTCACGCTCCACCCTTCAACGTGCCGAAATTATCATTTTATTAATTCACCCTCATCTGAGACGGTCTCACATCGGCGATTCGAACCTTTTTTCGGTAATTTGTTTCTCGCCTCGAATACCCAAGTGTGTCCCGTGGGAAACGAAGGATTCGCGTCCCGACGACCTGGTAATATTGAACTCAAAAGAATTCCCCGCGAATGTCATCGCTGCGGCGACGGCTCACAAATGCGAGCGATTCGGGACGCAAGCGAGTATTGTTGTTTTTCGCCACCTGCAACCCCTGTAAGCCCTCCTTCGCCCCCTCCCGCCATTCCCCACCCCGACCTTCACTCCTCTCCCACCACATCTCTTCTCCTTTCGCCCCACCCCCCTCGACCCTGGCGAGTTTCTTCGCGCTCGGGCGACCTCGGCTGCGCCAGAATATAAAGAGGGTTTGAACTCCAAATGGAGGCGGGAAAAGGGAATGTGGAATGAGGCCCCGGGGAAATGGACCGGCAGGGGTGTCGAGGCGGAGGATGAGGAAGGTTCCAAGGGGGAGGGGGGGCTAGAGGGTGGCCCGGGGGGGGGGTGTTCAGAAGGGTGAGTGACGGAAACCGGAGCATGATGGAGCACTCTCCAGGAGTGTCTCGTATGTGTTCTTCGATAACTTGAAAAGTATCTCGAAAAAGCGGCTTGGGGTGGTGTTCGGGCGGTGGGGATCCGTTCGAGGGGAAGACTGGGGAAGGGAAGACTGACTGCCCGCTAAAGTAAAAGATAACGAGGACACTACTAGTGACTTGACTTGCTACATTGCCTCTCTCTCTCTCTCTCTCGGGAGACATATTCTCCCCCCCCGGAGAAGAGAGAGAGAGGAGAGACAAATTTGTTGGAACTTCACCGGGTCGAACGTCGCCGCTGAAGAAAAATTCGAATGTTTTCCAAAGCGATGAATGCAGCATCGAATGCTGAGGCAGTATATTGTTTGTGACCTCTTAAATCTTGGGCATGTCCGGACAACAAAATTCCTTCCTCATCACTAGTGGTGAATGTAAGGTTCCAATTAAGAAATGGGTTAAAGTTCGGTGAAGAACTTATTTAGATTACCGCGGTTTTAATTGGCTGAGAAAGAGCTCGCTCCAAGGAACGAGCGGAAGATTTTAGAAAGGCACAGCACAATCGAGTTTCTTCCAGGAAATGAATAATATCATTTGAATTCCCATTGTGTAAGACTGTGTGAACTATGCAGAGCTGAAAATTGATTTATTGTGATTGTGAGGGCTATGGTGTTCCTAGTCGTGTTAGATGCTTTAAGATAACATTGCATTTAGTCCAGAGGTCCTTCAAAATCTACTTTGACCGGTAGACTATTGCTAAAAAATTCTGAGTATTAGATTGACTGTCCATGGTCAGAAAACAGACCGATGAAAGATTATTATTTCATGTTTATCTGTGCTAAGTGTTTTATGCATGTACTATTATTTGGGTGCGCGCATAGTTGTACATATGCGAATATGGCTGCTGTTCTATCACCCCCCGCCGTATGCCTTTGCAGTGGATAGCGGGATAGTGTGTAAATATGTATTTGTAGACATACCCTAGAATTAGTCATAACATTTGTCGTATATACGTATACGTTTCATACCGAGGTATAGTTTCGCTGGGTGAGATGTACCTATTAATGTTATCTCGGTCAAATAAGAAAATTAATCCTTCTCTAAATAGACGTCGTCGTGGGCGAGAACAGGCTTGGATTAAACAGCTGAAGTGCCCGGAGGTGCATTCCCGGGTGCATCCTTCCAGAGTGGCGTCAGCTGTCCAGATTTCGTATAAACTGATACGAGGAAGCGCCACGGTGCCCGCCCCATAAGGGCGATGCCGATGTGTCTCCAATGTAATCCAGTCCTGCGGAAAGGCTCGACGCTCTCATGCCTGGCAAATCAATTTTCGGACGAGAACCTTTTTTAGCCTTAGACAAACCATACGGAAAAAAATACCAGGCATGATGCTCACAGACCAGATGATCTATGTATTTTCTTTGCATTGTTAATACGCGAAAGAAAATTTTATACCAAATCAGTTGCGGGAGAAGCTTCCGAAAAGGAGGAAATAAATGCCCAGGAGCTCAACGAGAAACACCGGTATTGAGTAGATACACATAGTATGGATAACTAAGTGGAATACATAACGTGCCACACTATTGATATATCCAGATGAAAATATACGAGTCAATCAGTTTTCTCACGTCTCATCTTGGCTACGTAACCAAGAGAAAACGTAACCTAACCTGGAAAGATTTTTTGTGAAATAATTCTATTAGTTTAAAGATAATATACTCTATATGCAAAGTGTAACACATCTCTGCACAGTTCGTTAGGCATTTCTATTATCTTACGCGATTGATAGGAAGCCTAGGATCGAGGCACTCGGCAATATATTAAAGATAACCTACGGGAAAAATGTAAATTGCGCGAGCTTAAAGCCGATGCCCTGGGAATATTTTGTTACCCAGAAATTATTTAATTTGGCGAAGCCATGGCGAGATTTTTAGGGAAATATTATATAGAACCTACTCACATTCCTCTTTATTCAGTTTTCCCTCGTCTAACTCACAATGGCAACAGTAGGAGGCCATTGCAAGTAATCCAAATAATCTACGCATGTTAAACTACTACTTTCCTCCCATACTGCACGATGGAGTCACTCCTCACAACTTCATTTACTCTGCCTGACAAGTTTCATGATGAATTTGCAAGTTTTCATCGCTGGTTGTGTCCTAGCGCCCCCGGGCACACGCTTCTGTGGCGTCTGCAGGATAAATGTGTAGCCCACATCGTAGCCGGGTGGGCAAGTGGAGGACTCGCTGCGCAGCCCATCATCTGGCGCCTTGTCTTTAAAGAGAGGCCACTAAGTTAAGACGAACAAGCTCATGACGTCACGATAAAAAATTTGGACATTTCTTCTGTTCTTTCCACTCTCATCCGTATACCTTTTGTATTGCTTGCTATTATCCTCAGGTTAATTGAAATATTTACAGCCTTAATCATTACAGCGTTCAGAGGGTGTGGCAATGATTTCAGGGAAGTAGAGAGAAAGAGAGAGGGATCATGTTTAAGAAGTGTTGCTCGAAGGGACAGCTACTGGAGGGATTGAGTGTCTATTAAATTGACATACCCTCATGCGCGCAATACCCCTCAAACCACCACCAGGACGTGTTAGGGCACCAGTCATGCATGCAGAGTTATTATTTAATTCGTACATTTACATGGATATTAGCTCATACACAAAAATTCTCGTGACCATACATGCCTATATACATCAAATAATGATTGGCGTGTTTGACTAATTCATGAAGTTTTAGTGTTTAAGTTAATTGAATTTTTTCGGGCTCTTCAGTTCGATATTGTTATGATTGCCTATCGTGGGAGGGAAAAACGGTCACTTGGATCTCAGGCGGTTTCTATCCCTCTTATTTTATCCCGATGGCCTAATCTACCGATGTAGGTTCGTACCATAATAATTCCTTCTAAGTCGCAAGAAAACTCAGGCGTCCTGTACCTTTATATGAGTCTTACCTGCCCTCTTCGAGAATCAAGAGGCTCCAAGGCTGATTCCTCCAGCATACTCGTGACGCTTACTCGCCTTTCGTAGAAATTTTAAGATGCCTAGCGGGTGCTTTCAGAACTTTAACTAAGTTTTTCTCTCATAGATCCCAAATACTTTCAGCGTATTCTAAATGCGGCCTATCTAAAGCGAAGTAACACATCTATCCTACTTTTTCATGATATGATAATATTTCCCTACAATGCGCTTAATTAAACCTAGGTTCTATGAGACTGAACCGCATATTCTTCTGATGAGCCTACCCCATGACAATTTTGATGTTAGGATAACACCCGAATATTCGACCTATTCTGAAATGCTTACCCCGATATACGAGTCATGTGGTCGTTTTTTGCAATTTATGCCTCAAGCTTGCCAAGTAATGATGTAAAATACTCTCCCGTTTTTGTTTTTCCTTTTTGCGTATAGTCAATGAACGCATTTCCGTGACTGTCACAAAAATCAGTCGTCACCACCTTCCCGGCCGATGGAACCGTTTTCACCATTCTTTTAACAGGTTCACCTTTTGCAGTCCACTCCTTCGATTGTTCTCTCATCTCAGGAGTCTACTAAGGGATCCAAGTTTCATCTACAGTTATGAAGCGACGCAAAATATTTTACTCGCTTTGCTTAAACCGCTCCTCCAGACCCTTGGAGATATTCATTCGAATGCGTTTTGTGTCCGAAGTGAGCGAACGCGGTACCCAAAGAGCGTATAGCTTACCCATGTCCAATTCTTCAGTCAATATATGACAAATGCGTACTTACGATATCCCTTAGCTTCTGCCATCTCTCTAACCTTAGTTCGACGGTCGTCCAGTGCCATTTGGTGAACTTTTTCGACGTTATCGGTAGTTGTCGCAGTTTGTGGCAGTCCGGAACGCTCCTCATCAGCCAAGCTGGTACGGCCACGTTTAAATTCAGCTACCCCAAATTTCACCGTCGTAAATGAGGCTGTAGTTTCCCCGCACCCAGCGTCTAACTTGGCTTTAATTTACGTAGCCGTATTACCTTGCAAAAACAAATATTTAATGACAGCTCGATTCTAATATTTTCCATTTTCACAAAATCCCTCTCAATGACTTATTCATACGATTGTCAAGCGACGACTGGGTGTCCAAAAGTGGAAAAACTTTGATGAGTACCTTTCAACGCATGTACAAACACATACGCTAACTTTTGTGTGAAGATTGCTACCATCATCGTGTTGAGATCGAAAACTTTCCAGACAACCCTCGTACATGCATTGACGTGCGTCCCTGGGAATCAATTAGTCGCCCAAGACCGTTGAGTGAGTGACATCTATGGCGACAGTTGTTGTTGTTTGTTCTTTGGCAACGAGACGGAAATGATTCGGATAAGAATTCATTTCACGAGTGATTCCGAATAAAAAAAACAACCGTCGACATCTTAAAATAGACCAAATCAGCGGAGCAATTGGCGTCACCAGCCATGAATAAAAATTAGATTTGGGGCGAAATAAAAGGCGGAATTCTCTGTTGGACGCGCAAAATTTTGCCTTTTTCCCCATTCTCATTCTGATCAGGGGTGTCCGAGTGATGCTGCAGGCGGTGGTGGCAAAACTGCTCGTTCACTGCCGTAAATGTACTCTTCTCTCTTCCGTGTTTTTCTTTGCAATCACCTCCTATTCCCTTCTCTCTGATTCGTCTTAGAATATCTTTCTCGGTTATTCCTCTTTGATTATATATAACTTGGTGGTGACTTAAGCATCGCGCGATTAAAAGATAAACGCGTTGATTTAGAGATTAAACGTAGAGCTAATAATTTTAAGACGTAATTTATCCCGGAAACGATAAGGAATCAGAATAGTTGCGTTCAGTCTCACGAGAGGGGAAAATAGATTTCCTTTAAATTGTAAGTAAACTAGCGGGTATCAACCCTAGCATTTAGCCTAGCCCTTATTTAACTGTCCTTCTTATTTCTAGCAGCTCGCCTCGCATAGATAGAGAAGCACTTAGCAGCAATACCTGATGCGTGTAGCTATAGTTATTGTCATATCCATTATTTGAAATATTTTACATATTTATTGGTGACTAAAAATTAAGGAAAGCAAAATTCTGATGTTGTATGCCTGGTTTAGAAACACCCCTTGCCGCACACCTTAGTGGTTGCTTGCAGGATGCAACGTAAATTACAAGTTTAGGTCGGAGAATTAATTCTACTCCGTGAATAAGAATCAATTATATGAAATGAAGTCCATGCATCCTGTTTTAAAGTTAATTGGATAAGTTAAATGATCTCTTTGCTATATCACTAAAGGAACTGAATTTCCGGCCAAATTATTCTGAAAAATAGACGATAATCGGGAATCCTATACATATACGAATTTGGCACTTTATATTCTCATGCAGAAATCACATTCATATGAGAAATTAAAAAATAAAACATAGTGAAAAGAGTTCGATGAATGCGCAGCGAAACTTAGCACTCGATTATATGGGACATTTTATCATTTTGGCTCAATTAATATGTTTGTCAACTCCCCTCCCGACAACACAAACTCTGTGACAGGTTTGACCATTGGATCTGTAATCAGCAGACCAACTACTTCACTGAATGTCACATGTATTCCGGCGCCTAAAGCTATACCGGACGTAAATGGCATTTTTGACTGTGGAGGGTAAATGTATACCCTTATATTACAGCAACATCCATGACGTCCGGCACAAATCAAATTCAGCAGGAAAGCCTGCTCGTGTCCGACTTCAAATAGCTCCCGGAGTGGGGCTGGATGGAAGGGAGCGATAAGTGAATTTGATAAGGCGATGATTAGGATGATCGAAGGCTGTACGCTCAAGGTGAGCCGGTAATCATGGGGTCGAGAATCGTCCCTTTCGGGTGCTTATGTGGGTGAGAATAAGGCCGCCGCTGATAATATCATAGTGGCTGTTCAGAGAATCAAGCGACGATTGCTGCTCCTATCTAGCGTTAATCCATATCTCGCAGAGATGGCTTATTAATTTCCAAGTGTTTTCATGGCATATTCCTTTAATTTTGTATGAATAATACCAGTATTAACAGTGCTACTACTTCTGCTGCTTATGAAGCATTGAAGTGAAGAGTTCATTGACGATGAAATATTTGGTGGCCAAGTAGATTTTCATCTGGTACTTATTTGAGTGGTGGTTTAAATATTTAAAGGCGAATGACATATTAAACGTTAATTTTATGCCCTGAAAAATACCTCATTAAAATATGTAAAATAAATCACCAATATGTAAAATTTGAGAACAGTATATTCTATTCCATACGTTATTAATTGTCCGGGATAGCTCAGTGGAAATAGCAGTATACCTGTATGCCAGTGAAATCATAATGAGAGAATAATGATCGATGTGATCTCCCATTGCACTATAAATTCGATTCGAGCCTATAGCTTTTTGCAGGAAATTTTTAAGGATATTTTATATTTCTCCTGGGGAAACTTGTTAATTTGTAATTACGTTTCTGGAAATCGCTATTTACACCACTTAAGTTAAGCAGGTAATGAAAAAGGCAAAGCACAGGTTTTATAAATGACTTTTTTTGTGTAAAGGTTTGGCAATGAGAGTCATTGAATTTAGCGATCACTCGTATGTTATTGAGTTCAAGCGTGAACTCGGATTTTGATACGGGCGAACTCACAACTCTGAGAAGGATTGAATGAAAGACGGTTGTTTAATTTGTATTAGGGCATCCAAGGGAGATAATTTAAAGAAATCGGGATTCATTTGACAGGTTTTGGAAATATGTAATGAAAAAAGTCAGTGAGAGTTGTGTTCATTTGATTCAATTAGGTCACGTTTGAAATATGTAGCTAGCATGTAAGAAGAATTCATTTGAGAAAACGTTTGTTAAAGATTTGGAAAGTTTCAGGGAAAATCGTCAAGATTTGTTAAAAATATTACGAGAAGCAAGTAAGCGGTGCGGATATACTGGAGGATTTAGGATGGGAGCCTTATGATTATAGAAGAGAGCAGAGAAGATTTAGAGTTATAGAAATTTGCTAGACACCTGATCTTTCTAGTGACACAGTAGAAATTATTACGAAACCAAATTATACTGGCAGATTCGACGGCGGAGATAAAACAAGAGACGCACATTCACTCACAGACCCAAGTTATCGTTCTGCCCTCGCACGACACACAAATATAATTAAATCGAACACAGGTACTCATATATGTTTCACTCAAAAAGTAAGGCGCAATGAATTAGTAAGCGCACCCATTATTGTTAGGTGCACAAAGGCATTTATTTGCACTATTGTTAGTGTACATGAGCTAATAACTATCCTCGTCTGTGCATGATTGGCTGGTGCTACAATCCCCCCTCCCGCCACACGCCCTTGCGGTGACTTGCGAGGTATTGTGTGGATGAAAATGTTATTGAGTAACAAAATTCGGCAAATCAGGTATCAAATTGTTGATGATCACCTTACTTCTGCTTCTTTTTGCTTCTGCAACTTCTACTCCCAGTTTGCTGAGCTAGAAAAACATTTTTTGGGCCGCACAGTCCTGGCGTCTTTGAAAATGCGTGAAATAAAAAGTTTGGTGAATAGCACAATTTAGAATATTTTTGCCTCGTGAGATCATGAAAAGGAGCTAACCTACGAGTCTCGATAGCATGATTTCGTGCACCCGTCGGATCCATTACGAGGGATTTTGTCTACTTATCAAGCCACAAAAGTTAAAGACCGAAGGCCGAATGTTTGTTTTGAGTAAATGTCTGTATTAGCGTTTTCTCCTTACAACTAATGGGACCTAATTGGCATGGCTTACTCCGGAGTTGCGATTTTGTAAAAGGGTGAGACTGACGCCCGGGTGCGCGTAATAAAGAATATTGTATTCCTCAGCGTCGTCACCTCCAGGTTGGGGAACATACCCGACTCTTGAGGGGACTTGATCGTTTGCGGGCATTCAGCCCTTGGAGTTTCCACATTTTTAATGTGGAAAAAAATTTTCCACATTTTTTATATTTGGAAATATTACACATTCGATTGAAATAGGACGCAAAAATAACGCAGTTGCATTTTTGCTGCAAGTTTTTTACTGACGTGTTTCGGCAAAACGAGATCGGGGAAATTGGGCTGTCACCTCCCTCCGCGAGCCACGCCCCGGCTCGCGGTGCATCACCCACACCAACATTCGCGCCGCAGAAAAGGATTTCTGGCATCATCGGTGTTTCGGTGATCTCTCGAGTTCTATGGCGAAACTGGAGGCTTGCAAAGTTTGGACCCAAGGTTATGGGAATTTCGATAAAACCATGCGTCCATTTAATGAAATATTTATTCACAAGGAAGCTGAAACCTTCGTAACCCTTATATCCCCTGTCGTTCTCTATTTAGGTTGCGACTTAGATGCCCGTAACTTCGCTATTGATTTTAAGCATACGGGTTGACTGCGGGAAATATTAGGAAGCGGCTGTGATAGAGCAATGGATATAAGCGACGAGAAGAATATGATTATTGGGGAGATTAAATCCAACAAATGTATACAAATATAAATATGTACTATATAAATCTATATTCTATATAAATAATATGCTTTTTTGTGTGTATATATATACACACAAAATAGATATTATTTATACAGACTAGATTTTATCGATTTATATAATACATGTTCATGTTTGAATACATTGTTGGATTTCATCTCCTCAATTTATATTTTTATATATATACGTATATATAATATTATATTATATATATTTATAATATAATATTTATATATCTGTATACTATAATATATACATACATTTATATATATATATATATGTATATGTGTATATATATATATGTATATGTGTATATATATATATATATGTGTATATATATATGTATATGTTTATATATATATATGTATATGTGTATATATATACATATATATAATTTATATATCGTATATACACACACACATATATACAAACACACACACATGCACACACACTCCGCAGAGAGCCTGGAAATGAGTGTATTTATCTCTTAGACAATACAAAACTGCTAAATCGACATTAACTAAATTTTGCATAGCTCCCTTCCAGGGCCCTTAAATTAAAGGATATTATTGAGAACTCGGTATTTAGATATCTCTTTTGCATACTGAACTCTCAACATTTAAGGCAAACGCCACTACATTCCTTTTTGCATGCTTACATGCCCATTTCGAAGATAGAACAGCTTATTAGAATACCAAACTTTAATCTATTTAACCTTTCAAAAACCAAAATTAATGTATATTTAATGTAGTCAAGACCAAATATTTAAATACCACAAATATCATTCGAATGAGGATGACTATCTAGGCTAGTTTTCAATAAAATTTAACTGATGGCCTTACGAGCAAAGAAGACTGTTAATAACATGTCACGAAACGAACCGATCTCTTGTCCAAAGAAAAAGAGGTAGTTGAGAAGTGAGATCAACGGTATTCAGGGGGTCATGACCCTGGAGAGGACTATCCCCCGGTTTGGGTTTTCTGGAGTCCATTAATCCTTCGTGGATCGATTTTAATTGGAAAATTGTGCATAAATATTTACATGAATCCGCCTGGTTATCCTTGCTCTGTCGAGGTTTATATCTTTCATTCATTCCACCAACCACCGCTTCCGGGTCGTATGTTTGTCTGGGCTGTATTGAATTTCTGGAACAAAATCTGTGTTTAGATGAAGTAATTCGGCGAGCAACTGTTTGTGTTTGATTTGGGCCTGATAATTGCTTGTCCTTGCTTGCTATTGCATTTACATATGCACGATCGTGTTTCCCCTCCCTCATGCAAAGCAAACAAACAGTGGCTTGCATGGTCCACTAAGTGAAGATGTCACGTTTCCAACTAATATTAAATGGCACACAGGAATTATCATTTGATGCTCAATCTAAATTTCAGTATTTGACCATTTGACACATGTTTAAATAATGCAAATTAGCACTATCTCAACAGGTTGAGAATAGTTACCCTATCCTCTCTCCTTTGCGTATTTGCCTACAACCAGGTTCGGAGTTTAAATCTTTCTAGGTTGATCTCTGCAGATGTGTATCTTCGCCGTATAAGGTGATGGGTACCTTTTCATCACAAATTGTTACACCTACCTACTCATTGCAGTCATCTATCACCGAGTTTGCCATAAACAACACCACAGTAATCGTGAGATTAAACATCCTCATTTCTTGTCGTTCTTCATTTTAAACCATTCATTCTTTTGCTCATCATATTATTTTCATGCATCCTAGTTGTAGAATTCAAAAACTGCTCATTCACTCCACATTGTCCACAACATTCTACAACTTTTTGTAGGTCTTCTACAGGTCATACACGAATAAGTGCCACGTGTATGATCGATCATTCGTACTTTTATCCTTATACAACCTTTGCTAAAGTATTCCTTGTTCTTTCAATCAACACTTTACCCTTTAAAATACTAATTTCTCTCTAATTTTTTAATTCCATCTAACCTCACTCCCCTTTATACAAACTAAAATAATTTCATTTTTCAATCCCTTGTTGTAGTTAGAGTTTTCAAACATTTCTAAACGAATCGCACAAATTAATAATAAGTACTAGTAACTTTCCCTCGCATTTCAACATTTAAAAAAGGAGTACACCATTTACGTCCACAGTTTTTATTAACCTTCAAATTTACGTCTGGCTTTTCAACTTCATTTACATTTATATCAACCTCCCTGCATTCATTTTCACTATCTATGACCTTTTCCTCGCTTTCACTCTCCACACATATATTATAAAAATGCCAAAAATACTCCCTCCAACAGTCTCTAACTCCACATTCATCCCACACAGTCTCACGACTCTTTTCTCGTTTGGCCATTTTTATGAATTTAAACGTTGATTATCGTTAAGACCTATCTAGCTCTTTTTAAAACTGACGTTAACTCTCAACTATTTCCTTGGTACTGCAGTGGTCCATATTCTAAGTGATGTCCACACAGCATAAAGCTAATACCTCGAGCCATTAGAATTCGCTCCTAGAATTAAATGCGCGTTTCCTTCTAATGCGTATTATTCGTGTCACATTCATAATAATTAATTCTGAATTTTTCTCTCTCTTTCATTTGTATTCTTCCTTTATTTCATGCGAGAGCTGTCGAGAAAGTAACTGACGTTTCGGCCTAGCGCGGTGGTGGGTTTGGGCTGGATCCACCATCTTGGTGTCTAAACGTCCCTACACTCATTACGCATCCTCCTGTGGTAGTGTGTAGACTGTGGTTCTTCTACTTTGCTCACATTGCGAACTGTTAAAATACTAGTATGCGCTGCATTATAAAATTCCGCGAGTCATCAGCGTGGACCGTCCAGAAAGTAACTTACGTTTTGGAATAATACGAGTATATAAACCTCGAGACAAGACAAAGTTTTACAAAATATATGCATTTGAAAGGCACATTCTTAAACTATTCTTCTACGACATCGTCATTCAAATTGAGGCATTTATCTTAAAGATGCACAAGCTTTCCAATTCCGTCTCTGAAGAAATCTGTCGCCTGACATTATAACCACTTGTTTACACCAGCATGCAATTCTGCGTCATTGTCAAAGCACTGTGTTGCAAGCCACGTCTAGCGAGAGATCCGTAATCGCAAATCGGCGATTTTCAGGAATATTTTCGTTTATTTTCACCGTCAGTTCATCTGCTGCAAGGCTAGGCCGACCACTGCGGTCCTCGTCGTGAACATTGGTGCGGCCATTTTTAAACTGAATGCACGACTGCCTCACTCTGCCTTCACTCATTATTCCGTCTCCGTACACGTCACAGAGTTTCCTATGAATTTCGATTGGCTTGTGGTTTTTTGCCAGTAAAAATCTAATCACAAATCTCGCGGGATTTTCTATTGCAGCACACATTTTAACAGTTCGCAGGGGGCAAAGTAGAAGAACCACAGTCTGCATACTGCCACATCAGGATACGTACTGAGTATAGGGAGGTTTAAACACCAAGACGGTGGCTCTAGCCATACCCACTGCCACACTAGGCCGAAACGTAAGTTACTTTCTGGCCAGCATTGTTTCATGGCATTGTTTGCATATAATCTTTCTCCCTCTCAAATCAAAACTCATTCTTTTATAGTTTTTCCGAACATCCTTCACCATATAGTTTCTGAAATATTTTTCCCATTTCATCCGATTGGAGTACAGCTTTACCTCAAGCGTGCATTCATTCTTACTTTTTTGTCTTGCAAATTTTCGACTTTCGCTCTTAATTGCTTTTGCTAGCTCATCTTTCTTGCCGCCCACTTCCTCCCTCCCATAGATCTACTTTCGAAACTCGCAGACTCGCAGTGGCCTGTCCCACATTCAACACCTCTTATTGCCCTCATGCCCTCCACTACAGATCTCAGTCTCTCAACATATACAACAAAATCAATAGTGCTCCAGGAACCACCCGTTTGCCATGCATACTAATGGATAGATATAGAGCCTGAAGCTACGTCCTCGAGAGAATTTATCTCTCTTCCTTTGCACACGATCAACAAATTTGGATTACCTCACACCTTCTCTATATAGATCGTGTTGACTTGTGTGCCTCAGGTATCATGTGACTTTTTCCTTCATTCGCGTCGTGGAAGATGTATGTACATTCCATTTACCCCCTCGCGGGTATGTTTACGGTAAGATAAGATCTTGTCAGAGGAGGCGTACCCTTTGGTGATAATGTAGTCAACATAATCTAGTCAGTAGCTGCCTTATCTTTCCATTTAAAGGGAAATTCTGAACTCTTGAACCCATCATTAGAGTTGTAGCTCGAGACGTTTCAAGAATATCCAAAATCAGCTTATGGTTTACAGTTTTCAAAGGTTTAGGGGGTTGGTTTTTTCTCTCCAGATGTGTTATTTTTAATATTATTAAGAGTCTATCGGTCAAGGTAGATTTTTCATGGATCCCTTACCTTTGAGAGCTACATTTATAAGTCCCACTCAACACGGCACTGAATAAATACATCAAAACTTGCATTGTAAATAAGCATTTATTATAAATATATATACTAACATAGATATGACTGTGTAGGTATGTATAAGCGTATGCTTAATGCAATTTATTGCCATTGTCTGTTTGTGAATACCACTCGGCTTGGGGCGAGCATCGGGTTTCATTGACGTCATATCATGCGAAAACTCGGGAGATGGTGGACAAGATACACATACATAAACAAAGAATCAATTTTCTTATACCACCTGTGGTTTCCCACGAAGTCCTGATACCGGGAATAATGACAGTTTAGCCTTAGGTTTGGGAATAATTATCTCCGGTAGGAGGAAGCATAAGTCACCCCAGCCATTATACTTTTCTCTGGAGTCGTGAGCACTGATAAAGTCGAACGCCTATGCATCGGGAACACCGAAATGGAATGTGTAGATTCGATAAAATACTCAGGCGTTACCCTCAATGACGACCTTTCTGGGCGAAACATATACGGGGAATGTGTGGACAAGCTAACAAAAAATATTAGGATTTATTAGAAGAGTACTGGGTAAATGTGATGAAAAGATCAAGGAGAAATGTTATATTTCGCTGGTTAGGCCTCATTTAGAATATGCTGCTAGTATATGGGATCCTCAAGAAGTTGGATTAATTGCCGAATAGGATCGCGTGCATCGAAGAGGAGCTAAATTTGTAAAACGTTGTATGTAATGTAATGATAAACGTAACAGCGTATCCAAAATATTTGAGGAGCTAGGCTAAGAATCACTCCCAGAGCGAAGGTTTAATTAAAGATTATATCTCTTGCATTAATTGGAAGAATATCTCTTTAACGGTGATGCTGGTACTGTATTATTACCCCCATCATACCACGGTAGGATAGATTATATCATTAAAACGGAGAGATCTAGTGTAGAACAGATAGATTTAAGATGAATTTTTTTTCCACGAATGATAAGGGATCAGAATAACGTTGTCCGACAGCGGTAGGGTCATATTCAGGCCAAAATTAGTCTGGTGAGAATTCACCCCCTGCTACACACCCTAGCGGTGGCTTGCAGGGTGCTAAAATAAATAAATAAAATATTTTTAATTCTTTTAATATTATAGGAGACGAAAGAGATGCGTCTAATGCACTTTGGTGATTTTCCCGTCCAATCCATCCATCGACGTACTCATTGTCACGGGGGCCAATTGCTGAATGCTTTTCCCCGACAGTGAATGTGAGCGATAGCCAAAGGACGTGGGATAAAGGATGGAGGTTATTAATGAGTGGTGGAAAGTTGGTGCAGCCAATGGAGTAGAGGCGATACGGACAGAATGGGCAAGTTGATGGGCGGGTGTGAATGAAGGGCGTCTTGTGTCCCGTCGGGCGGCGATGGAAGACTCGAGTCGATTGGGTGGGAGCTTAATAGATTCGACGTCAATGTCAATGAGCGTAATTGATTTCCTCTTTCTGTTCTTCCCTCCCGCACTTCCTTCCTCTGCCTCGCGCGCCACACAGGCGTGAAGTTCCGCGTGCGGCGCCAGTCAACACCTTCTCCCTTTGCTTTTTTCTCTTAGGTCCAGTTTTAACAGTGTTCCATTAAATCTAATCGTTAATTAGCAAAGAAAATTACTCAACGCGGAGATTACCAACGAGTCCGATTTTATAACAATTGGGACTGCTCGTTAGTTAACGTAAACATGTTAATCGTAGACGCGATTCCTTCTTTAAGTTATCGACCACTTCAATTGTCACTTTTGAATTTAAACAGCAAGTATAAAACTAAATTTTCTTTGGCGTGAGTATATTTTTAATCTTCAGTAGAACGAGATATTATTAAACTGGGTCTTAGCGAGGAAAGGGAGCCTGAGTAGGGGCTAGGAGGTGAAAGAGGAAATGGAGTGGAAGGTCGAGTCTCATGCTATCCCTCTTTGTGCGCGGTGCCGAAGTGTATTGTTTAGTTACTCGTAGTTCATACTTTTCCATCCAGCAATTTTATCTGAGTTCCGAGCACATCGCTCAAATTTCATGGATCGTAATTTTTTACCGAAGGCTTTGCTATCAGCGGAAGCTAAAACGCACCGTAGACTCGTGTTTTGAACATCCTCTCCCTCGGAAGTGCATCGCCGCATACTTCCCCTGCAATCGGTCAACGGCGTGACATGGTCAATTCCGATACACGTTATCGTGAGCTCTATCCGATGTTGAAAATGGAACATCGCACTCCCCTACAGCCGGTCCCCATTCGCTCATTTTCTCCGCAACACAAGAGTATTTAATTTGGCGAACGGCGGTGCACACGATGTCTCCTGCTTCGGATCAATATCTTACCTAATCGTGCGTGGCATTCCTAGGCGCGGTGAGGCGCTCCTTGGTACTCACATTCCATTCGTGCCTTGATCCCCGTCTTCCGAATCGGTGTCATCCGGCCAACCTTTCTTTCGCCTGAAGAATTTATTTCGTTCCGTAAAAAGAACTGCGATCCGAACAACCTGTCGAGTTCAAACGACATTGAATTAGATCAACTAGGGTTCAATGTTGTGGTGGTCGGAGAACTCGACTTCCCGGAATAGTCACGCCGGGGGGTGGTGGGATAGGGAGGCGGGAGGATTAGGAGACGGAGGGAGAGGGTGGTCGGGCGGGGCGAAGTTAAGATGGAGCGAGCGGCGAGCGTGGACGGGCGACCGTGGCGCGGGATGATGGATGGATGGCGGGGCAGATTGAAGTTGTCGCACGCACCGTCCGCCCTCCTCCCGATATCCCCATCGAGATGAATCGAACCCACAACCGCTCGTCCGCGGGGCCTCGACCGCTCCCTCAATCCCATGCCTTCTCCCTCTCTCTCTCTCTCGCTGATACCGATTGATTTCCCTCTCATCCCCGGCGGTGGAAGGGGGCGCTGTTTTATTATCCTTCGCACGAGAGGGTGCTTAAGTAAATCCTCAACAGCGGCCCCGGGAAATGAGCAGGTGTAACAATAAATTAAGAGCTTTCGGACGTGGGAGGATTGGGGCGATCGTAGAGTGTAGAATCGCTTCGGTGGCGTGATTTTTGAGCGCTGAGATTGCTCCGAACGTGAACTGTTTTAAGGAAGCTGACCGAGTTCATTTTTTCCATTGAGATAATTAAATTTAGAGTCCAAGGTGGGAATTTCACGTTACAATACGGGCCGCTTAAAATTGTTCTGCATGGATGTCAAAAACATTTCAGTAGTTTTCTTTAAATATTTGTTCATAAATGAGTTGCCAAATTGTCTGCGACCGTGTAATATCCCCTTGATTTTTATGTTATTAAGGACGAAGGTGGTAAAACCAGAGGAAAATTAATTTACGTTTATTGGCTAATATATGTATACATTTGAATCATTGCGATTTATTGTGCGATTTAGAGGAGAGTATCAGATGCGTTACGTTAACATCTACATGGGACCCTGCAAGCCACCGCTAGGGTGTGTGGTAGGCGGCGATGCAACACCAGTTTTTGTAACAATATGCATATACATACATACATATATACATATATATATGTTTATATATATATATATATATGTTTATATATATATATATATATATAAATCAATTCAAATAATTTAGACTGCACTAACTACAGGTACATGCACGAAGGTATCTGAGTGAGATATACCTCTCTATGCATAGAGGAGCTGTTAGTAACTAAAAGAACTATAAACTAAGCTTAGTTGAAATAATGACGACATCCGAGGCCACTTAGAATGGAAAAATAAAAATAATCCCCCCTTTCCCTAACGCAGTCGTCTATAGTTACTCTGATTCATTATCGTTTGTGGGGAAAATGGCGTCTAAAAATCTTTAGTTTCTGATCGCTTGACCTCTCTAATCTTGTTTTCATGATCTTGCCTGCCGTAGCAAGGCTCGCT
The DNA here is from genome assembly GCF_022747635.1 of Hetaerina americana. Lineage (NCBI taxonomy): Eukaryota > Metazoa > Arthropoda > Insecta > Odonata > Calopterygidae > Hetaerina > Hetaerina americana. The sequence continues at coordinate 49,396,955 of NW_027286069.1, forward strand.
TAAAATGCATTTTCAGGATTAAAGAGCTGAAGAACCTGGTTCCATGCATACAGGAGGTTTTATCTGTAATACAACCGAACTGTATTCCAAAATTCTTAATTCCATTCCAAACTTAATTCCTCCAATACTCTTGATACACTACGTAACTTCGCAATATTTCAGGTTGGTCCTCCTGCTCTATGCTATTGATTCAATTTAATTTTTAGCTCCATAATTGAATCTCCTCGATATAAAAATATGGCGTTTCACTATCTTTTTTCATTAAAAAAAAATTATTCATTGAACTGATTTTTATAGTCTTTTCATGCTTAAATATGGTTAAATAAAATAAGTGAGTCAGTACTATTCGATTTCTCAAAAATATGTTTTTCATAATTAATACATATAATTGGAATTTCATGATGCTTTAAGTTCTCTGCACATGTGATAATGTAGACCCATTGTATATACATATATGTAATCAATGACTATGCACTTTATAACGAGTTTATTAGGGGTGATTTTCTGTCGTTAGGTACTAGATGTATGAATTCTGTGCTACTCGCTTGCTCATAATTGAATTGACTGCAAAATTATTTGTGCTTAATTAAACCTTTGGGTGTGGAGGATAATGGAAATTATAAAAATTAATAAAAAAGAATACAAGCGATGAATTTCTAGGCATTAAGGTGTAAGGGCTTGAGATACGAAGGGCACAAGCGAGACGTAGACTTAAAGAAAGGTTCCGAGTAAACGAGTTTAACGATGACACTAAAGGAATTATTATAGTCCCACACTACTTGGGTAGATCAGATCACAAAGATAAAATAAGGGACATAGTTTCCAGTGCAGATAGATACAAATACTCATTCTTTCCCCGAACAATCAGAAATCATAATAGTAAGAAACCGAAGTCACTTTAGAGATATTAAAAGCATTGAATTTACAAATCTGAACAATATTAAACATTACAAAGATATCAGGTAGGTGCATGTGTATATTACTTGATAGTTTGTGTGTTTGCATGTGTGTGCGGATTGTAAGGGTTTTTGCATGAAAGTATACCATGTTTTGTTTGTGGATGGTATAAATTTGTGGCTTTTGCATGCGGTGTTTTTCTTAATTACGGTTGGTGCCCTAACACCCCCCGCCACAAGCCCTTGTGGCGGCTTTAGGGGTATTAGGGGTATTAGGTAGATGTAAACGTAGAAGGGCTATTGGGATAAATCCGAAGAAAGCAGGTCGAGTGGGTGTAGGAAATACTGAGAGGCAATGGAATGCTGACGGTGGTAATAGAGGGGAGAATGCTGGGCATGCGAGGAATAGGGGAGAGAAGGAAAAGCATTTTGGGTGGAATTAAGGAAGATAGAAAGTATGCAGAGCTTAAGAGTGAGTTATTTCAATATACAGGAAGGGGGTTGAGGCTATTTTGAGTCATGTTATTTAGGGCTTAGGAGATCAGTAGTGCGTAGTGTCATGGTACAACAAAAACCTAATCTAAACCAGTATACTACGAGTTCTGCTAAGAATTTAAATAAATGATGAAGTAATTATTAAATTAATATAGACCAGTGAAAATTTAAGTTAAGAAATGATTAAATATGGTGACCAACTTAATATTTATTAATTAAGTGGTCATAAGTTAGTAGCTGCACCAGCAGAAGTATTTTTTTCAAAACAGTGTGGGACTGCTAGATATGGTGAATGATATTTTTAATTGCTAATGAAGGAAAACTGCTCACCAATTTACGTATACACGTGGAATTTAATGAAGCAGAGTTAATTTGCAATTTCTCGGCGATAGTGTTGGGTGATAAGTTTGAACTCTTTCGGAATTACTGGGGCCCAAAATGATTTATAGCACTGGCAGGTAAATAAAATTTGTGTTGTAGCGAATGGAGATGGAAGTATTATTAACCAATTATAACAATATGATGACTCGTAACCGAAATTGGGTTCCAAAGAAATTGGTCCCTCCGGTTCGAAACTGGTTCGAAACTGGTTCGAAATTGCTGGGGCCCTGCCTATCATCGCCTTTTTAGAAAGGGGGTGGGTTATGTGAGTTTCCTTTCAGTCTCGATGTAATGAGTTCGTTTTATCGTCTTGCATTGAAAGATTTTAGAACAAGGTGTGATGTCTTCCGCCAGTTTCTTTAGTATTCTAGTTGGAATTTCTTGCGGTCCTTGGACTTTTTTTGGCTTCACATATGCTATATATGGTATTATTAGGTATAGGTTTTTTATTTTAAATAGTATATTGTTCAAAATGGTTTTAGATGTAGTTTTTATGGCTTTCATAGGCTTGTCCGGGCTATTTCCCTTACGAAAAGAGACATTGATCTTCAAGGTCTTTAATATGCTCCTCATCACTCGCCTGTCGTGGAATCGAGACTAAAGACTCCAATTGTTTCTGAAGCGCACAATCAGATCTTTTGCGGAAATGAACGGCTCTGACGAGGGTTTCCTCAGTCATGGATAGATCGGCGTACCAGAGAATGAGCATGTAGTATGGCTGGTGCCCACGCAACATGCCCTTGTTGCGGCTAGCGGGGTGTTCCGTTGATCAATCGATCAATCAAGGTATTCTATCAATTTTAACAGCAGGCTGTTTAAAATGGCAACTGTTTTCCCTCCTTTATCTTGAGTTCCCTAAGCTCTGCCTTGTGTCACGGGTTTCGACGTATCACCACCTTTTGTAAGGGAGAACCCCGTTTCCCAGCTCTCGGTAACGTTCTTCGGAAATACCTTCCGAGGGGGTTGAAGTGATGCCACCCTCGGTGTCCCACCACCGACCTCCGAGTGACCCGCCGAAAGCACTCACTCTCTTGGCTTTGGGAGATCGATATGGGAGGATTAGGGATGGATCATTAAGATCGCTCGTTAAACATCCGGGCGAATTAATTCCCGTTTTATAAATCCCTTCTCCACCGCTCCTCCCCTCCCCCTTCCATCCACACCCCACTAGTAGTTTGTGAGGGCGGAATGGGCAACGCTTTGCCTATTCAAGAGATTAAGGCGGTAGTCTCTTATGAAATCCCCGGAGGGGATCTATGGAGCACCAGGAGCGAGGAAAGGAGAGATAGATGTGCAGCCATATATCTCGTCCTGGCGACAGCTGCGGTGAGCGCGTGCATTTTGGTTCATTCAACAGAGCTCCAGCAGAAGAATTATCACCGCCGCTATGTGTCACTCGTGAGGAAATACCATGATCATTTGTGGAGAGCTCTCCATTTTGAAATGTAAAGTAATTGCCTCCATAATATCACGCCATTATGATATTATTCGGAAGTCAGTTATGTCCATTGATAAAAATTGTCCGCTTGAGTCGGAAATCATCAAAAACACTCATAGACATATTTTTCAAAGCTGTTGTCCTGGTTACAGCTATTCGTAATTTGAATGTATGGAGTCTGCTTACGATTATATGCAGTGCAGCACAGTTACTTGCCTTCAATACGCAATATTCGAATTTTAGAGTTTAATGAAGTCTGAAAATGTTTTCAGTCGACTTGTAGTTTTGAGAAATTAGCACCCTCTTCTGTTGACCTGCTTCCTAACATCTGAATCAATTCAGTAATCCACAAGCTTTCTCAAGGACGTGTGGCAGGGGGTGTTAGGTGGCGAACCATTCTACTTCTGCTCCACTACTTCCATATGTGAGACACTCGTATATGGCACCCCGCAATCCACCGGATGGGCTCGTGGAAAGAGGCAATCGTACGACATTCATGTAACATCCGTGAAGCACATTACATGCATTACAATGTTGTGTTATCCCTTTGAGCCTAAGTGAAATGTAATGTCATCCATCTTTGCAATGGGTCTGATGGGGACTTCACTGGGTATGTTTGTGTCGTGAGTGATGACGCAACGATTGGAATTATTTAGAAAATTCGCTTTATGGATGCTGTTTGTAAATATGTTATCATTTTGGCCCTCAAGGGACGCTATGCTTTAACTATTTCCCCGCTATACCCTGAAAGTCTTAAGGTCATCCTTGAAGTAATCACGTAGAAGTTTTCGTTGAGAGTTCATTAGGACACTTTGCGCAATTCCTTTTGTTTTCTAACGATGCATGAAGTGCCAATCGAACCATTGACCCATCCAAACAATAGGAGGTGGGTTTGTTTTTTCATGCAGGTAGCAGTATAGTTTTTGCATGAAATATTAAATGATCGCGCTTTCGGGAATTCTCTAAATTCCCTGAGGCAAAAGTATTTTTTTAAGAGTATCATAATTTACAGGACTCTACGGCACTGACCGGAAGAATCTTGCTGATTAATAATACCAAAACGCGATAAACTAAATCTATAGATGTGGTTTCCCCACGCCAATTGCCTCTCTCATTTCCTTACCATAATTAATTACCGTATGCCAATGTAAATTATGAATATTTAATAATAAAATTATTAGATGACGGACGGAGGGTCAACTTATTTTGATTAGAGCTGGATAGATTGTGCAAGATCGTGCTGGTGAAAAGCATTAGTGTCACAGGATTAGAATCAAATATTGTATGATCGTGCTTCCAGTAATTGTCTGTATTAACCGAGCCCAATATTATTTTTGTTGGAAGATAATTAATTACGTTAAAAATATTTGGTTAAACATCTGTACCAATAAACACCACTGATGCATGTTACCATGCACTTGAAATGGTAATAATTTGTACACATTTAGAAGTAATGTATTTCGTACTTGATAATATTTTATTTATTTTTGGAGTATATCAGATTTGGATCGTATGTTGTTCGTTTTCTTCTAAGTGCATAATTTGAAAATAAAGTAAAAATTTCTTGGCTTTGAGATAGAAGGTTGCAGCTGCGCCAATAACTCTATCCTATAGATATGGGAAACCCGAAGAAATTCGATAAAAATTGAGCAATAAATTATTGAAACCAAATATTTGGTAAATAATTGATATTTTTAATTAACCTGCTTATTTTTTGCAAGCAGGAGTCTCACATTAGGTATTTTCAAATAGCTACCCCACTATACATGTAGATGACCGAATCAAGCTTTTCCAACTCATTTCCAGCATGGCCTCTTCATTACCTTTTTAAATAGACCAGACCCTCTCAGGGCCTTATTTGCAAGAACGTTGACAACGTTGAAACATATTTAATCAAAAGTTAACGGAATCTGGCGTCACTTGATGAATGAAGACTGGATGATATTGTGTCACAAGGAAATCCGGGTTGTACTAAACTAAAAGTTTGCGGAAAACCAATTGGTTATTTTGCTTGCTAAAAAGGAAGACAAATTTGGAATAAATCGTAGTTTTTAAATTATTGGACTTAGTAAAAATATCACTTTCTAACCCTCACACTTTTCAGTTCGTACTGCCATAGCAATTTGGCAAAGGGTAGGTGAAACTCTTATCCGACCGTCGAAGGAGCTGGAAATATTTATCCAATAACACGTATGTCTCAGGATGTGCCGATGCATTATTAAGGGAACCCGCAAGTTCTTTCAGAGTCAATGTCGGAAAGCCGTCGGCTAAGAACAGAACGGAGTTCAGTTAAAAACAGCGTCCGCCCCCTCCGAAGCACACTCCTAGTTGGCACGCCTTCCCTGGAGGTGGAATTTTCAATAAATCTTCAATCACACGTTGACTCCCCAGAGCGAGCTCACGCATCGTCCACAACCTCCCCTCGAAGTGCAAGGGGAGGCGGAGGAAGGGGGGAAGGTCGGAGGGAGTAGGAGAAGGGTGGAGGGGGGATTCGGAGGAGGCAATTCATGAAAGCGGTTGTACACGTCACTCCTCTCGCCGAGAAAGTGAGAGAGGCTGTTTATGCTTGGGGGAGCAACTCGCGAGGTTGCCCTGGGCAGTGTCAGGTTGGGGAGATAAGTCCGCGGTGATGTAGAGCTTGTTCCTATTTTGAGAGCTATTTTTTCTCGTGTTTCCTCCACTTAGTACCCACCTCGTACATGAGGCGCTCTTTCCACTCTCGTATACCTTGAGATAACGTGGGAAAACCAATTACTGTGATTAATTATTTCTCCCGCGGTATCTCGATAATTAGTTACGAACCAGGAGTACCTCGGTACTTGAGTGCAAAACAGCCAGTGGAATTTGAAGAGTAGAGTTATTTTTTAACCATAGTTACTTTCATTTTTTGTTGAACGAAATTTCTCTATTGATTGGTAACGGTTTATTGGCATCTGGATGATCTTACCGTTCTCCACCGTAGCTGTAATTGGAAGGGTGATTTTATAAGCGTACTATATTAGAAATGTATATGTTATCGAATTAAGCATTTCAGAGAATATCGAATACTTCAGTATTTCACTGAGACCAAGCCTTTCATGGGATACCTACATCAGAGGAATAGACGGGTTATTCTTAAAGAGGCTAGATTTGATTGGTAGTGTGGTAGTAAAATGAGATTAAAGAGAAAGAGAGAGGTGTTACGAGGATTTAGGAAGGAAGCCCCTTGATTCTTGAAGAGAGGAGAGGCAAGACTTTCAGAAAGGTGTAAGGAATCTGAGTTTTTTTTGCGACATAAAGGGTATTGTTAAGTTAGAAAATTCGAGCACTGGGATAAAATAAGAGGGAGATAGACACAGCCGCAGACAGATTCAAGTATTAGTTCTTCCTTCGGACGATACGTAGATATGATAACGAACCAAAGAGCTCGCAAAAATGAAATTACGTGAAACTTATACAATAGAAAAATATGAATGAGCGCCAAAATTATTGCATTAATTGCTTTCCTGTGTATGTAGACATGTATGTGTAAGAGAGTTGTTGTATGTGAGCTAATATTTATTCAGGTGTATAGATGAACTAATACATGTTTGGATATGGATGCATTAATATTCCTATTTCTGTGTGCATGGATGGTGCACTAACACACCCCGTAGCACTCGCATGCGGAAGCTTTCAGGGAATTGTGCGGAAGTAGATTAATCACATTAAGTCAACATTTAAAAAAAGGGAATGGAAATGGTTAACAGATTAGAAATAATAATACTATGTCAAGACAACATCAGTTATGTTTTAATAAATTTGTTGAGCCCAATCACTCGTAATTATTTTATTATTAAGAGGTTATACAAATGCCCTTAATTTTGTCTCTAGTATTTATTGCACGAGGCTTGTTTCTTAAAGTCTGTTTTTTTGACACAAGATAACGTAAAATTTATATCATTCCAAGTTATGTTTTGCCCCTACCATGAAATTTTACAGTCGGTGTATAATGATGATAGGAACACGGATTTGCTGAATATTTTAGCGCGATCTCTCTATCAATGAGGCAATCAGATATACATATATATATATATATATATATATATATATATATATATATATATTTATTTATTTATTTATTTATTTATTTATATTTATATATATATAACCGTAAAAACAGTATTGTTAAACACCAGAAGATCGGTTTGGTAGGCGATGGTAGAGTTCACCACATACCAAACACGACGGCGTGTGAAATTCACACATCAGGGTAGGGAGGCCAGCTCCTTTCCCTCTGCTGGCTATAGTTTCCAAGGAAGATCTGATACCCGAAAAACACAATTTGAGTCAAGCTGAGAGTGTCCGTGAGGCATGCCTGAGAATCGAACCCTTGACCCTCCCTCAGTAGCTCAACGCCCTACTATTGGACTACCGCGCCCCACGTATGTATCGCATATAAACGACAGGGTACCCAAATATGTATGTATGGATATATTATATGATAAATATATGCATGTACGAGGTCTGTCCAATAAATACGTGAACTAATGCAATCTGGTGGCCATGATGCGGACTATAGCTAGCTAGTTGGATAGCAGTCAACTAGCCCACTAGCGGCGCTAGTTGCCTGAGACCCAATGAGCCGTCTGTTCCAGGCGGATCGTCGAGCTGTGCGTATGATGCCAGCTGTGTCAGTTTTTGTTGTCCTTTTTACTGTTGTCGAAAATGGAAATTGACAATATCACGGAGCAGTGAGTCAGCATCAAGTTTTTGGTGAAGGTCGGAAAAGGTTATCTAGAAATTACTGAAATGTTGACAGCTGTTTACAGTAGTAATGCTCTGAAGAAAACATCCGTTTTCAAGTGGATTAAATCAAACCAAAAAATCAAGAAAAAGCTAATCGAATATCAAAGTCATTCTCCTGATTTTCTTTGATATCGAAGGTGTTGTTCACCATGAATTTCCTCCTGAAGGACAAACAGTGTATGATAAGTTCTACCTTACAGTTCTCAAGCGTTTTAGAGATGGCGTGCGTCGTGTGCGATCAAATTTAACTCGAGGCGATGGATGGATCCTTCACCATGACAATGTACCTGCACATTCAGCATTGATTGTTCGCCAATTTCTGGCAAAAAAATCAGTCACCATCCTTGATCATCCTCCTTATTCGCCAGATCTCGCCCCCTGCGACTTTTTCCTATTCTCAAAATACATAAATGTGATGAGGGGATGGGACGCAATAAAGCAAGAAACGATGAGAAAAGTTAAAAGTCCAACTGCCATTGACTTCCAAAAGAGTGGAAAAGAAGATGGAATAAGTGCATAGCAACGAATGGAGAGTACTTTGAAGGGGACAAAATCGACGTAGACTAAATTTTGCAAAATCAAGTTTTTATGGCCTCAGTTTGCGTATATATTGGACAGACTTCATATATACATATGTATGTATATATACATAAACATAAATATGTATATATTTATAAAGATGTGTTTGTGCAATAAAACACGACTTGTTTAGTCAAGCATGTGCGCAAGTGACGAAGTCGAAATATATGCTGAAATGTCAAAAATATTTTTTGCGTCCTTTTTGTGATTTTGGTTTAATCGGAGTTGTGTTTGTTTCATTATTTTTATATTGCCTTGTTCCAGAGCTTTTCCTCCATTTTTTGTTTTAATTTTTTCCTTAGAAACTCTCCTCCCTGTCGCTGCATAGCAACTGTATGACGTGACACGTATGCAAGTGAGCGCTTCCTTTAAAACTTTCATAGCGATTCAAATTCTCTTCTTAGCTCTAATCTTTGTGCTTTGGCGAGTGTCTTGTTCCATGAATGTACGCGAAAGTTATATGAGTGATTAATGGCTCAAAGAACTCTCTGACCGATTTTCATTCGCGTGAATTCTTGGAACAACTTTTCTTAGAAACCGTATTAATACGTGATGTGAGTTTTCCATGGTGCTGTAAAAATAGCCAAGTATTTGAACATCTCACATTAGGGCCATTTTAAATATGATCCCATTGAAATTTCAAGGAAAGATAAAATTCCGACAGGAAGGGAGGCTTCATAATGTAGATGGATTTTCATCGGCAGCTTGTTCATGAAGGAGTAAATTTCTCTTCTTGAATGCATAAATTTAACATTTCTAATAGAAAATGGTCCAAATACTATTAATAATGTCAAGTGAGTTTGAGGAATTGGAAATAATCATAATTTTGAGCGACAATCTATGAAGTCAAAGCGCATTTAATACAATTATTTAATTTAACTAACGTCTACTTACATCTACATGGTACCCTGCAAGGTACCGGTCAGGTGTATGGCAGGAGATGTTTCAATAGCAATAGGATTGGATGAGTAATCTAGAAATAGATTTGAATTATGCGAAGATATATTTTTTATTATTTAAAGTATTGTTTTTACGTATCACTGTTGAATTAAATATTTAAACAATTGTATACTCGAATGAATTTACGAAATGATTGTTGAAAAATTATCCTTAGTTTTTACGATGGCGGACCATCCTAAAAACGATTAATACCAGCCCCCCTCTCAATCCCCCTAGCGCATCTAGTAACGTTATTTTGCTCCCTTATCGTCCGTGGGAAAAATGAAATCTTAAATATATCTGTTTTAGACTTAATCTCTCGAATTCTGCTTACATTATCGCTCCTGCCGAAGTACGACGAGGCTTATAATACGTTTTCAATATCATTGTTAAGAGACATCCTTCCAATTTAATCAAGAGATTAGATTTGCCATTTAGCCTTTGCTCTTTGAATTATTGTCATCCTACCTCCTCTAATAATATTTATACACAACTCAGTTTGTGATAACGATATTTTAAAAATCTATCTCCTCTATGCTGCGCGCGATCCGATTCGGTAATCAATCCAACTTAATGAGGATCCCATTTACTAGTAGCATATTCTAAATGAGGCCCTACCTGTGAAGTATAACCCTTCTACTTAACCTTGTCATCACATTTACCCAGTACTCTTCTAATAAATCCGAAGTTTTTGTTAACTTGTCCACATATTCCCCATGTACAATTTATGTTTCACCCAGGAGGGCTCGTGAGTGAGGGTAACGGCAAAAAAGTATCTAATCGAGTCTACACTTTCTATTTCGGTATTCCTGATGCAGCAGGCTTTTTGGAGGAGAATTACTCTTATTCCAAAATTTCATCACAACACACTTTTTTAAGATTAATTATAATTAACAAGTGTCACACTAACATTCTTTAGAATGTAGGCCATCTCCTAAAGCTACTTTATCCTCCAGATTACGGGTATTCCTGTGCATCTCTGCATCTTTGGCAAATAAAAGTATCTTACAATTAACAACAGAGTGAATGTAGCCAACTTAAAGAAGAAATAATAGAGGTCCGATAACACTTCCCTGGGGAAAACCTTAAGTGACTTCTACTGCAATAAAGCTAGCACCAATCATGCATACCCTTTTTACGCCACCATTCAAAAGTCTAATCTAGCCCAGGACGCTTTTATCTATGCTATAGGTCCTAGCTTTTTGAGTAGTTTACTGTGAGGTGCTTTGTCGAGAACGTTTGTTTTAAATCTATATAAACCGCGTATTGAATCACCCCCTGGCACATACCCTAGCAGCGGCTGGCCGGTTACCGTGTAGATTCAAGACAATCAACGAATCGGTCGAGGTACTTGTGAGTATGTGAATGTAACTAAATCTTCATAAATACCCTACATCTACCGCAAGGGCACCAACCATTCTGCGTGGTTGAGTGGTATTTCTAAGCATGCAACCTCAATAATTCAGTTTTTCTTAATTTTTAGTTAGAATGTACGTGTAAAATTATTCAAATTTTATGTAAATGTATCTGCATATATATACATATATATATATATATATATATATATATATATATATATATATATATATATATGTATATATATACATATACACACACACACACACACACACACATATATATATATATATATATATATATATATATATATATTCATGTATATCATGATAACTAAAGGTGTATGCCCGTGTATTCATGCATAAATATGATTTTTAAGTAAATATGTGCTGTCTACAGTATCCAGTAGTAAGTGTTTGACCAAATAATTTAAACGTTACTTTTGAAATAGGAAATTTTATTGTGCTTGTGTTCGATTTAGTTATGATCGCATTCGATCGTTCGTGCGTCAGGGACATTTTAAGACAACAGGGTAAAGAGCGAAAAGGGTCATATAATATCCGACCTCCGAAGTGCACCAATTGGCTGCATGTGGTGGCTTGGCTGGCATTTTGGAACCCCTAACGAACGAATATCTCAGTCTACGGACTACTTTAAAGCCAGGCCAAGTTTCGGAAAATCCTTCCGACCTTCATTCGCCCCCGTACCCATGCTCACGATCCGCGATGACAAACACCTGGGGACCCGGAGACGAGGTACAGAGTCCCATGAGCACGCGCGCACGCGAGCACGTATCGGAGCCACTAAATCTGTTCCCTCGTGCGGGATTCTTCGTAATGAGAGCCCATATCGGGCGGTTAACGCAACTTTTCATTCACCCGCATAAGCGGGCCCGCGTCACAGCGATGAATCTCGTCTCGCGCACTCATGCTATTTATTTTTTTATATAGCGTCGCCACTTTGGTACACTTGTCTGTTCATTCTCACGACCATAAAAGCCACCTTTCCACGGCGCGACTGACATGTTTCAGCCCCCAGCATAACTGCCTTTTGTACATGTTAACACAGTGTTGAACCATTGCGTCGCAGAGCAGTGGCCTTTCCCGTGGGGTCAAGGGCCTTCCTATGTAAGCCACGAACGCCGAAATTGTGGCCACTCCGCCACTGTCTTTGTGGATCAATGGAGCATGGGGGATGACAATAGAATGCCATTGGCTTGTGTCGTTAATAGGAAATAGATATAGTACTATCTGGGTCGTCCTCGTGGTAGGTAGAGGTTGACCCGTGTAATTGCGTGCTCGGCAGCACGGCGGGAGGTCGCGGAGTCGAAACCCGCAGGTGAACGAGGATATTGTGTAGTCACGCAACGGCCTCTCTTTGGTTGAGTTTAATTTGAACTCAGTGAGTTCCGACCTCGATCACTGGAACACCTTTTTAAATACTTTTCGTGCTTGTAATCCAAAGGTTGCGGCTTTGGATCTAGCCCAAGCGTTTTTTCCTTAATAGGAACTTTTCGTAGTTCAAAGTGTTGATTAAATTAATAAAATTTGTGATAAAAAAACGTCTGGTGTATGATCGGTGGATTGCGATAGGAATTGAACATATTAAGACAATTGTTTTTATTCATACGAGAATTAGGGAAGTCAAGTTGAATATTACATCTATATATGCATTATTATTCCGTAAGCCACCACAAGGTCTTCTGACGGTTGATGATTGGGTGCCATCCATAGATGATACCCTGATAACCACTGATGGGGTGCGCGGAAGGGGGTGATTCAACATCATACATACAGCCATCAACATTAGGGTTTCCTTAATTTTTTGTCACAATATATATGTAAAATAATTCAAATAATGCAGTTAATTAAAACTATATGCAGAAATATTATTAGCTCCTACATTATTTTGAATGTATATTAGCTGATATACAAAACCAATTAAGCATGTATACCTTATATTCCTACTTATACGATCGTTAATATCATGGGTATTTTTAATTGAATCGTTAAATGTTGATCTTTTAGTAAATATATGCGGGCACTTGGGTTCCATTTTGTCATGATTGTGCTTCCAACGACGGAAAAACAACGACTTGAGTCTCTAGGTGACCTCCTATCTTTTATTTTATTCTGAAGGTCGAATCTACCAATATAATTTTGCGCTATAATTATTGCCTCCATGTCGCGTGAAAACTCAGATTTTCTGTACCTTTCTAAGCTCTTTTCGTGATTCTCAAGGCTCCCAACCTAATTCCTTCGGCATATCCATGAGATCCCGGTCAAGGTGAATGATTTTTACCCTCTGAAATCATTGCATTGTAATTCACACTTAGCGGATGACTCCGTTAAAAGTTACTGTCGCGGCATCTCCCGCAGTTTCTTGGAACCTCTATCTTACGATACCTTTTCATTGCGTTTTCTTACGACCTGCTGAATGAAACATTAAAGTAAGACGGATTAAATTAGAGCTTTTGAGTGGGCACATTTTTTTGGCAATTTACAAAAGAGAACTGAGAGCAATATTAGAGTTATATGGGGAAGAATATCTTTTATAAAAGATTCATTAGAAAGACGAAGGGATATGACCGCTTGCTAATCAAGGGAAATATCAGTAAATACTTGTGTATGGAGCATAGCACTCTATGGATATGAAACCTGATATTTAAGGATGAGTGTAAATTTGAATCTTTTGAGATGAATGTGTGGCTAGAGTGTGGAGAAAGTCGGTAGGCGACATCAACACCTGAATTCAGGTGAGTATGCCGCGTAAGGAAGGGTAAGTAAGATTACAATTTTTACGTATTCAGTGATCATGAGTTTCTAAAATTTTAGCCTGAAACCATCAAATTCACGGAGAAAATTATTTGAACTATGAGGAAGACAAACGGTGGAGTTTTAAAGTGGAAGGGCAAAGCGAGGAAGTTACTAGGGAATACGAAGAAGATACATGTTGCATAGTTACTAGGGGAATGTTTGGTAAACGGTTAGGGAAAGGAAGAGAACATCAGATTAGGCTAAACAGCATAAAGGTATGTGAAAGTGACGAATAAATGAGGAAGGAAATAAAATGTGTGCCGGACAAAAGGAAATTCTCGCGACGTGCAGAAGAAAATATTCGTTAGAGACTGTCCAGAAACTTGGTACATAGGTAATAGGTAGAAAACCATGCACACACTTATGTTTTAGATGAACTCATAATCCTCTTCGGATCTAGTTCCTCATGGAAAGCGTATTTAAATCCATTACTCATCACGCAGGGTCCATGTCACGGCCTCATAATATTCCTCAGTGAATGAAACCAATCTCTCGGGAGAATCTGTGTAAAATACCGGTATTTCACTGCCACGGAACTTTTATTTGACAGTAATATCGATCTAAATTTTGAGATTCCTAAACTCTTAACAGTATTTTGTACAAAAGTAACAAAAATTGGTACCAATGATCTTTATCCTTCCCTATTATTTTGCAATTCTTGAAATCCTTTAATGACTGCCCAAATTTCAAGATATCAAGGAGTGTATGGACTGAATGCGTTGCATCAAATCCCTTCTCTTTAGTTTAAAATCCCCGGAAATACTCTAAAAGCTATAAAAAGAAGTTAGGCCATGAAGAATTAGGTTCCGAGCATTTAAATGGATTCTCCTTGCTTGTTTGTTTACTGCTCTTATTTTTAGCAATTTCTTTCCATCACGTCAACCTTCGGGTTGATGGGTATAGTTTTGGTTTGGTCTTTTGTTATTTATAGTATTTTTCTTATCACCTCTTTGGGCAGTCTTATATGAGAATCCATTCCATTCTAATAGCTTCAACGGCAGATCCACTATATGCTTATACCTGGCCGGATAACGGTACCCATGAAATGTGAGAAAATATCCTTTCTCAGTTGTAATTATGAGGAAATTTTAATACTAGCTACCAAAATTATAATTTGAGAAGTTCATTAAGCAGGGTTCCAATTTTTAAAATGAATTTTTGACCGTGAAAACTGAGCTTAATGGTCATCATTTTTGGAATCAGGTAAAAAGTATTTCCCTAAGAAAGATTTCCAATTTCAGATTTTCCACAATTTTCTATTTATTGGCTTCTTGCTCAGACAATTTAAATGGTAATACTCACTGAAAGTACTGAGTTCATTTAAATATAAATGATGAGCATTATACTTGTTTTAACTTGGTTTATTTTGATGAAACAATCTATTTCAATAACTCATTACGTTCAGCATGGACAGTGGGGAAGGAAAATTTAGTCTTACAATATTATCTTTGGTGATTTTATGAATAGCGGTCTCGTAATGACAGTGAGAGATCAAATGCACGACTTTCTACATATTTAAAAAAATGAGGAAAATGAACTGAGGATATGCTAAATATTATCACGTAATGGCAGAAGTTGTTACAATTATTTTCATGGTTTATTCAATATCTTTGACCTGAATCCTCTTATATAATTAATATTATTTTCATTTTCGCTTAGTCACATTGGCGGAAGTTCTTAATTTTATTAGCCTCTGAGGGCCCTCGGAAGTTCTAAAAATGACGCGATGAAACATATGCTTCAGCATCGGGATGGAACCAGAATAGCCTAACGAATTTGGGTATTTGGATTCCCTTATGCATCTAAATCATATTTTTCTGATTTTTGTTGAAAATTCTTATAGATTTAAAACTCACTTTGGTACATAATTCACTCAAATTCTAAGAACTAAGATTTCGTAAACATATGGTGAGCTAAGTGCAATAAATTTTATTATACCTTGTTTTTTCATTGAATATTAAAATTATATATCGACGCCTTCACAATTTTTTGAGCGAGCTCTCGAAATATTTTTTTTGTGGAAATAACTTAAAAATTCCACGCTGCGAGTTCTCACGTAGCATTAGCGGGAGAAATAATTTTTTTTACTAAGGCGGGTGGTTGCAGATATAATTATAATATTTCTCCTTCTAATTACTTTCCGCGCCGGAATGTTTCGTGTCTTGTGTCACCGCGACAAAAAAAAAGATGGCCGAGAGAATTGATTTCTTCCGTTCGCTTGCAACGTGTCCCCAGTAAGTTGCTCGTGGTTGGTCACAGTACGAAATTAAACGCGTCGGTTCTGAAATGAACGGGTTTCGGAATGAGGCTCGTTACTTTGAAGTAATACTTAATGAGGCTGGAGCGGCGGAGGACGACGTCTTAATGAGGAACAATCCGGCTCCTTTGCGATTCAACGCGTTTTCCACGCGGGAGTTTACATGGACCCGTGCCAAGGCGAGGGGGAAAGGTGGCATGTTTTGTAAAAAAAATTCCCCGGTCGAACGGAGAAGCGACCAGCCGCAGAGTGTGGCGGCTCCCCTCGCAATCCTAATTAGGTCGCCAGATATCCCACGGGGGTAAAAGGCTTTTAGGATGCAATAACAGACTCCATTGCGCAAGTTCCTGTTTTTCTGTTTGACGCGCTTGAAAGTGAAAATTATTGGCGAAAGCATTTCCCGGAGGCAAACATTTTTCGCGGAAAGGGAAAGATAAAGAAGGCTGAAGTATGCACCATTGGCGATAATGTTCTCTTTTAGTCTAGAAGAGCACGCCGAAGACTCGCCGCGATATTTTTTCGGCGAGTTTACGATCGCGAATAGTGCTCCTAAAGAATTCACGTCCCAGGAGATGGTTTTAAGGGAGCGCAGAGCCCGACCTCGTTGATATTCTTGCCGTGTAAATGAATGGCCTCGGATTTGGAATGCGGACAAACAGTTTTTAAATCAAAATGGGGTTAAATGAAGTGAAACTGAAGTTTGAAGTGAACCTAATTAATCGCCATTTTTTTACTGGCTTTCTTTACGAAGTGCGGTTTGGAATCAACTTACTTCTTACTAGAACTGATGAGTCCTGGCTACTTTTTCTTCTAGTGTAAATCGTCTTCCCCTTTTCAGTTTCGGACCGTTTATTTTACTTTCGGGCGGATAACCATTTTCCCTTCAAATTTTATTAGGCATATTTGTAGTTTCCATGGTCCTCTATACGAGTCCAGGGAAATAACGGATACTTTGACTATCACATTATATTTTGAAAATCGATGCCGTAAGCAGTTCAATTTCAATTATAATTCCTTTATTTACTTGTAATAAGGAAGGTGACTGGAACTCCTTTTTCCTTAATCATGTCGCTGGTGATGACCAATGAGGTTAGTTCACATGAAAGGCACACACCGGCGATATGGTTGCTCGCGCTTCCTATTCGACTAATTCGCCCATATTTACATGGAATGACGTAACCGCTTGCTGCTCGGAGATCGGCGAGTAAGTAATTTAAAGTTAAGTCAAATACAGTGTTGCACTTAAGCAGAGTCAGCTCAGGTGCTATATATAATTAGCAACTACTCTTAATGGGTTAAGTATACAATGTCTGTACCAAAAGTAGTATAATTTCTTTTTTCCTGGATAGACAGAACTGACGGGTGGCAGAGTCTCTATCAGGGTTTGAGGAAGGGGAGTCTCAGGAAATGTTGTAGGCCGGTGGCAGTTGGCTCCCAGCCTTTGTGAAGTGCGGATCGCTCGTTTGCGAAACCTCTGTAACGTGACCTCGTTACGCTCCGTCATGAACCGGTTATTGGAGCAGCGTTACGCCATCAAATTTTGCGTGAAACTGGGCAAAACCGGGAAAGAGGCTCATGGCATGCTCAAGGCAGCTTATGGTCATAACGCCATAAATACATCGGGTGTTTCTGAGTAGCTCAAGTTGTTTCGAAAGGGTAGAGAAAATGTCGAAGACGCCGGAGGTTTAGGACGCCCTTCGACCTCAAAAAGTGACGAAAATCTTGCATGAGTGAAGGCTTAGTTGGACAGGGATCGCAGATTAAGTGTTCGCATGGTTTCTGATGAACTTGGTATCCCTCAAAGTGATGTGCATCGACTTATGAGCAAAAACATGGGAATAAGAAAGGTGCGTGCGAACTTGGTGCCATGAGTGCTTTTGGACGAACAAAAGGAAACTCGCACACGGATCTGCCAAGAGCTTCTCGACCATGTGAGTGAGGATTCAAATGTTTTAGACATTGTCCCATCAGACTTCTTCCTCTTCCCAAATCCGTGCTGAAGGAAGTCACCACGTTCTCGGTGGAAGCGTTACAACAGGTTGTGACGAGGGAACCAAGCAGCATGGGAAAAACTACCCTGGCAGCGCTGTGTGGACGCACAAGGGAGCTACCTCGAAGACTTTTGAGTGAATGCATTAATTCTGGCAATAAATGTTTTTTAAGCGACTCAGTCCTACTACTTTTGGGACAGACCTTGCATATCCATTTGATGGAATTTCCTCTCTTTGAAATACTGGTGTATTTCAAAGGTTGTATTTCATTTGGTGTATTCTATCAAACGATGATGATAAAAATAGGGTATTACAACGTTATTTTTCGTATAAATTGACACCACAAACCCAAGATCTTATGCATTCTCTAATGACAACGGAATAGCGCCGGAGCAATTATGGATTAATTGTGCAGAAATAAGGACTTGTGGTCTCACGAAAATCTTGTATCACGTACGCAGTTACACAGCAGTAGTAAAAGCGTTGTTTAGCAGCACCTACTCGCCTTTGTTCAAATGATATTGACTAATTTGTGGGAATAAGTTGCCTAAATCGTATTGTTCAAAAATCGGATCCTCTTATCTAGCCCAAAGTAAGTTTTAGAGCACATTTAAAAAATTAATAAGAGTGCTTAAAAACTGAATGCTATTTTTATATCTATTTACGAACAATGCATGAGTGGGTGTTTTATCAATTTCATCAATCGGCATTTGTACATGAAATAAGGTGACACATGGACTTGTGAAGTCGCGGTTAAACCTCCTGAAATAGAAACGGCTCAATCTCTAAATATATTGGACGACGACGCGATTTTTCTCCTCCACTAGAGTAGGAACGATGAAGAAATATTCACAGTAGATCACGGGCAGCAAATCTCCCGTACGATTTCATCCTCTCAGTGCTTAGAAGTTAATCTGGGAAGATTAACGCCAGTCAACAATTGAAGAACAAATGCGAACGGACCTATGTGGTATTACCGGAAGCCAGGCTGTGTCATCTGGGTGAAGCAGTACTTCAGAAAGCTGACTGGAATGCCGGGTAAACCGCAAAGCTCAGATGGGCGAAGGAAAAGTTCTTCATCCCCAGTACCAGTCTACGGACATATTTTATAACAACCTAGATACATTTTTGAAGGAGTGTCATATACGGAGGTGAATGAGGTTAAACATGATGAACATCGTTCGGGAGGTCCAGTGGAAGTGACTTCCTCCGAAATTATCGAAAAAATCTACTGTATGGTTTTGAGTGATCGACGAATCAAAGTTCGCGAAATAGTTGAGGCTACAGGAATATTATAAGGTACTACGTTTTCAAACTTGCGCGAAAATTTGGGAGAGAAAAAAATCTCGGCAAGATGAGTGTCGCGTTTACTCTTAGTGGAGAACAAACGCAATCGTGTGGTCGATTTGGAAGCTGGTTTGGCACTTTTCCGTCTCAAATTCAACGAACTTCTGCGTCGATCGAACAACCCACGTAGTTCCTACTGCTATCTCCAACTATCAAACTAATTTTAGCTGCTAGGGCCTAATTATGAGAATTTTTGATGATCATCCACTGAAGGCGATTAGCAACTGAGCAAAAAAGGTTATTTTTATGATTTAATAGATAAATATTTTCCGGAACATCCTTTGCTTAGGCCACCAACAGAAGGATGAATAAGAGAGCACATGACTACTGAGGAGGAGATAAGTTTGGATTTAGAAAAAGGATGCATACGCGTGATACTATAGCATCACGATCACTATTTTCGAAATGGGATCAAGGTATTGGAGCATCACTAGACCAAGTTCATTACTGTACAGAGAGACTGCATTGAGAAATAAAAAGGTTTCGCTGAAGTATAGCGTTTATTTCGATTCCATTCTTTAGAAATTTTCAAATTACTCTCGTGTAAACAGCCGTAAACACATAAGTAGATGCGCTAAGAACTTAATGCAGCCCGGCTGAAATCTTTTTCGGTACTAGGCTTTTTAAATAGGCTTGTTTAATCACCGCAGGGAACTCATTTTATCCATTTTTCCGAATAAACAATAGTTTATTGTTTCATTTTACTGTGAAAATGAAACCACGTGATGGATATAGCTGAAAATTTAACAGAAGTATGTGTGAGAGATGAGTTTTACAAAAAGCAAACCTATTCCGATACTACGACCGTCATTTCTTGGATTTTCTAACGGGTAATTGAATGACCCACATATTTTGTGTTCCAACCAGCGGTGGAAATATGAAGGGGCCGCAAATTTATTTTCTTTTTATTCGTTTAGTAGTATGGTTATAGGATTTTCATTGCTCATTCCAAAAGGAACACTCTCTGACCCGTGCGAGAGGAAAATGATTACGTACACGAATGGTTTCGGCAGTCAATGTTCCTTAATTTTCTATTGTGGTCTCGCCTACCGATGCAAAGCAGCGATAAAATTATTCCTTCAATGGGAGTAATGAAGTCAATCGACGGGAAGATATCCAAAGGGGAATGAAGAGAAGAAGGGTCACTTAGAGGTGCTATCGAGTGGATGCAAGACCCTCCAGAGAAGCCAGTCCGCGTTGGGCTTTGACTCAAGACGGAGGCCGCAACACAGGCAAAGGAAAGGTGGGGGTGGTTGGAGAATGAGGGCATGTGGACTTCCCGCCAAATTCCCCGAACATCTTGGCAAAATCACTCTCTGGGCACTTTGCACACCGGGGGTTCCGTAAGGAATTTTATTCCCGTCAAAGTGAGAAGCTTTCTTAAGCTGGCTGTGGTTACGTCACGAATTTTGACAGCGATGAGGTAAAGACCATAGCCATTCGCTGAGTCATCGCTTTGAGGTGCAAATCTTTCAACTAAGCACTTAGAAAGTTTTTTCACTCTCACATTGATGTGTGAGTAATCGAATTAAACTCAATTTATCAGTGTGAAAGCATTTCTCTTTACGAGGTGTCTTCAAGTTCTAAGGTTTCAGAATTTTTTCTGAGTAACTACTTGCTACAGAAAGTTAAAACTTCAGTAAGTACTCAGCAAAAATTTTTACGTAGACATAAACAATTTAAAATGGCGATGCCGTGATACAATGGCCGCGGTGAACGCCTGCGTAGAATGAATCTCTTTTGCCCACTTAAAAATTGCTGATGGACCGTGGCCGTGACCGTGGACTTGGGTTTGTTGCCAGGCGTTGTTCGGTGTCCTTTAAACTTTCGCGTTCCCGAACGTTCATTTTTTGTATCCGTAATACCTTCATCGAATTTATCACTCAACTGATAACGAATTTTGACGTGTTTATAGAATCGCTAGTGAAGAAAACCGATGCTTACACGCCGTTCTTTCGCACTACGACCCCGTTTACGCATTTTAAGCGATTATCACTCTAACGGCAGTTATGCAAATCCTGTACCATGCATGATGCAGCCATATTTACTTCGTATTTAGAAAGAGAGCACGCGAAGTTTAAGCTTAACTATTATTTTCCATCCACCCTCAGTCCCGAGAAAATGTTGGTCGGCCTTAGAACTTTAAGGCACTTCGTAAGTGCGAATTCATTTACCCATATTTCATCTATAAATAAAGGTTTATTCACCAAGAATGAATATATTGAACATAAATATATATGTTATGAGAGAAAACGTTTTTATTTTGAAAATTATGATACCGATTAGCAACGCCACTATTAATGTAGTTCAGCCTTCACTTCAAAGATAATTATATTGAATGTAATTAAATTGCAATTATGCCACCATTGCCACGGGTTATGGGCGCCTTTATTTGCATAGTTAAAAGTTAAGTTGATTTATGTGAGCGCTCATTCCCCCATTCTATTCTCGACAACTGCCATGTCGACAGGAGTCACCCGCTTCTTCCCAGGCACCTCCCACTTCTTTGTTTATCTAATCTCCACCTCAAAAAGTTACTCAACATTCAGTCCACTACCTCTCAACTTCCTGAACTTGCATAGATCATCAGTGCGTTACTGAAAATGACGAAAATTATGAATGTACAGAATACCTTAATGTGTAAAATTACATAAGTTTATATTAAATTATTTTTAAATGAAGCAATTTCACTCTACGGATCACCCGGCACAGATAATTATGTTTTTCAAACGATGGCGCATTGGCGAATGTCTCCACCGCACCGAAAGGAATATTTTTTATTACCGTGTAGAGCGCAGAATAGCGGAACGAATGGAACGGATTCATGTTTTTTCTCGTGAGTAGCGTATTAACGGAGGAGTTGGCATTAATTCACATGGATGACGTCGTGGAAAGATCAACATTTCCTGATTTTAGTTTTGAAATTGAGGATTCGGAATCTTTTGGTTCCCGAAATTCCAGGATGTGGCCTAGGCACCGGAGAAGCATAGCTAGTCGAGTTTCATGGATGATTTTTTATGCCAGCACCATCGCCACGAGCCAAATTGAACGTAAAAATCTCTCGTCTGCTTCGTAGTGAGCCGGCTACGCGCTGAAAAAATCCTCCTTGCTCCCATATTGATACATTGAACGATAGATTTTGCTCCGCTTGTAAGTCTCCTCCGCTCAGATGGGTTAAACAGGGCGAATAGATGATGTTACGTATTGTGGATAATATTAAAGATTCGAGAGGGGAGACACCAAGTAGTGGAAACTAATCGGTTGCGTATGTGTATGATATGTTTCCAATACCGTATACTTTTGAAAGAACATAATAGACCTATTCCAGAAAAGAAGACGGCAGATGCATTTGAAAATTGTCCAACATTAATCCGACGGCTGATACATGGAATGTCTTGAAAATAATCACCCACAGAAAAATAGAATGCAAAATAAAAGGAATTTCTAAATGGATATCCCTTTGTATTTTCGAAAAATGAGGGCTCAAGTAGGTTTATATTTATTCGTTGTTCCACCTATTTAGAGGTAGTTTTGTGACGGCTCTTAACTACTATAACCCCCTTTGTATTGCGATATCCTCCTCTTCCATGCCTTCTTCATTTCTGCGTACCTTCTTCCGGCCAGCCTGCTCTCTAAAAGCCCTGCTCTCTTCCTTTATGTTCCCCGATTACCCAACGCTCTCTCTTTCATCGCGGCCTTCTACATAACACAACCTTCAACTATTTCCTCCACCCACTTTCTCTGCCTTTCTCAGATCCACTCTATCTTTGCCCTCCGTGCGTAGAAAATAGATTATTCTTGCCCTTAAGTATGTTACAGAGAATTGGAAAAAGAAAGGAGTAAGATATTTTTTCCCGTCATATTCAATGTTTAATCCTGAATTAGATGAAATCAAACAAAAGATCATGGTGGAGAAATTCGTATTAATGGAGGACAAACAGCATTTTCAGTTTTGTAGATTTTTGGTGGCTAGAAAGAAAAGAATCAAAAGATGGCCACTTGATAATTCATAGAAAGTGATGATAAAGAACAGCTTGAAGAATGAAAAAAAATAGTTTTCTGTGGTCGTATCTTCTCATCTCCAGAGAATGCAACGTATGCTTAAAAGGGGGCAGTCAAATCATCAGGAAAAAGAGAATTTTTTGTATCACCGGAGCCAGATCGAGTACATACATATATGTAAGTATACTGCAAGACAAAATGTAAAAACATGGGGTTCGCGGGTTTTTCATTTTATAATTTCAATATTTTTCATTTTATTCTTGGAATGCTTGTATCTCAGTTTCTTTAATTCTTCCATTAAAATGGATTTTCACAAGTTTCGACCGCGGAAATTAATCGCATCTAGTAAATTCTAATAAATATGAGTGTCAGTGCAGAAATTATATACACTGGAATGTTAAGCTGCACATTTATGGAGATAACTCGAGAGCCGATTATACAATTAATTACCTTTTTGTCTTCTTTTATTGCGCGTATTTCTCTTGCAATTCCAAAATATATTGTAATATTTAAAATACATGATATCGGGAGGAGGCTGCCAAAACTGCATGTTTTTTGAGCCAATCGTCGCGCTGCTTCGTTTTCATTGCTTAGGTTTACACCTCGCTAATTCACCTAGAAATGTGATCATTATTTATACTTAAATACAGATTAATCATCTTAAAGCTCAGAATTGTATTTAAGTTATTTTGCAAGATTTTGTTATATTTCCGAATGTGTTTTTTCTATGGAACATGGAGATTGAATCAAATTGGCATTGGCTCAGTAACTCACAATCATGCCAGTTTAATCGTGTGGACGCGTAAACCATATCATACAGCTCATTACGGTATGAACAAACACCCTCATCACGCATCAACCCTACCTAGGGTTGTTTTTTTTACTCGATGAACACGGTAACAGAAGCAGCCAATAAGCGACCCCTAAACCTAGTAGACATCCACCCGTGGATCGGTGGCCGAGATTCTCATCATTCACCAGTCGGCACCGACAAAGGCATGGCCCTTCCCGCTACACCTTCCCGCCTACAAAACTAATCTTGAACACGATCAAAAAATCTCGCGTCCCCCACCTTATCGATGGGTGCCGCGGTTGGGGGAGGAGGGAAAAACGGTGGTGGAACGGTGGAGGTTGGGCCGGGTGGGGTAAGCGGGGCACCCGTGGGAGGAGCGGTCGCGGATGGTGAGGCGCGAATAAAGTTTGGCCCCGGCACCCGGTAGTCCTCCTCCACCAGGCATGCAGCACCCTCTCCCATCCCCCGCAACCCCCATTCCTCCCTCTCCCTCCCATTCCTCGTTCACCTCCCACGCCTCTCGCCTCGCACTTTCCTGCACGCCCCTCATTCTTCGCCTGCTTCCCCCCACCCTCCATTCCTCCCGAACCTTTCCACACCATCGCCGAGGTTCTCGCTCACTTCCTTCCCAATCTCCCACCGCCCTCCACACCTCATCCAACCCATTTCACTTCCTCAACATCGCCCACTCCTTCGCTGGAGCTGGTGAATTCTTGACCATTTCGCTCACTCTCAGCCACCCCCTCTCTTCTCCACCTCCGAAAGGATGCCGCGGCGGAGATGGAAATACATACTAAAAGGAATGACCTAAGGCCCTGGAGGAGACGGAGGAAACTCGGCAGTCCCACGTGTTTTTGGTGTGCGAGAAGGATTTTAATCGGGAGATGGTTCGTCGTCGACTCTTAGAATAGCTAGGGCGTCGAGAAACCCTTCCCCCCCTCTGCTCCTCTCCCCTTCTCCACCCTTCCTGAATGCCTCACACGAGATAAGAAAAACACACTCTCTTCCTAACAGAGAAGCATCCCATTCCCATCCCATCCCTTCTCTTTCACCATCCCGGCACTCGCCGCCCCCCGCATCCTCCCGACTTCCTTACTTCCTTTCGCGAGGCCGAAA
Source organism: Hetaerina americana (assembly GCF_022747635.1). Taxonomy (NCBI): domain Eukaryota; kingdom Metazoa; phylum Arthropoda; class Insecta; order Odonata; family Calopterygidae; genus Hetaerina; species Hetaerina americana. Next base: position 49,422,128 of record NW_027286069.1, read on the forward strand.
AAGCGATTCGCCCATAAATCAGCGGAGGGGTATCTTTCAAAAACGCGGAGTGAGGGGCAGAGATTTTGGTTGGGGAGCTGCAAGGTTCGGAGAGGGGGATGTGGAAGAAAGGAAGGCGAAATTAGGAGGGGGTTTGGGGGTGAGAAAGGAGGAGGGTGGAGGGAGAAATGGTGGTGGTCTAGGATTTCGATGCGTTTCCCTCGTAAAAAAAATGGAGCGGGGAAAACAATTCCATGTTTTTTGAGATTTTGAGGTTTGAGGGGAAGTGGAGTATTTAAATATAGCGTGGCTGGCTATTCTTGGATCTAAATTTTTAACGCTCCAATCGAAGTCAAATAATCGGATAAAAATGCTCATTGTGGTTTCAACAGGTCGTTATCTTGTTTGCGACAAGGGCAAAACAAATAAGCAGTCTTTTGATGGAATAGGGCCGTTAAATACGAGTGTCGATTTATGCAATGGAAACGATGGATACGTAATCCTTCCCTCCCGTCTTATGTGACTCCTGAGATGAAGTGTCTATTTATTTACCCACGCAACGGATGGATGCCATAAAATCTGACGTGTACGCAAATCCGAAATGCCAGATTTTGTCAATTTTAACGAGATGAAATCAACTTTGAGATTTTTGAGAATATGGTACATCAGATGTCTAGTATGAACACACTTCACAGCCATTGTGTACAAATTAATGATTTTTACCGTTTGTAGAAATTCCGTTGCGGAACATCCGTGGAATACTCTCGATTCCGTCGTTTAGTGTTCTGGGATATGTTCAAAAATATTGTTTGTTTTGCAGTAATTTTATACTCTGTATTCCATGACTTATTTAAAATATGGATTCTACCACAGTAGCATGATTTCTTAAGTACCAGAAGGGCCATCTATAAACACTCCCTGCCATTATTCCATTATTTACCCCGAAGCTATTCCAAAAACTATGTTTTACAACTATAGTTTATTTTACTTAATTGTATGACATGCGATTACATGTTTCAAATTATATATATATATATGTGTGTGTGTGTGTATGTATATATATTTAATATATATATGTTTGTATATGCGTGCGTGTGTATATATATACATTTAATATGGTATTCGCGGTAGCGGGTAATCTAGGTATTAGCGGTAGTCCAGTGGGTAGAGCGTTGGACTGCTGACCGGAAGGGTTCCGGGTTCGATTCCCGGGCTAGGCACTCTGGGCACCTGCAGCTCCACCCAAGCTTTATCATTTTTCGGGTACCAGATCTTCCTGGGAAACCATAACCCGCACAGGGAAAGGAACTGGTCCCCTACCATGATGTGTGAATTTTCACACGCCGTATAGGGCTTAGTACTGGGTGAACTCTACCATTACCTACTAAACCGACCTTCGGGTTGATTATTATGTTTATGGTTTATATATATTATGTTTTATATATATTTATATATAACAAGTTTGAGAGAGCCTTTATGTTATGTTTAGACATGTGAAACGCTAGGCTGTTACTCGCACATTAAAGAGGAAATATGCTTTAAAAGAGATTTTTGGGAATGTGCATTGAGTTGCTCAGGAAATGCATTTGCATGGATGGGTAATTAAGGGAAGTAGAAAACTGCGACATTCTCAGGTCCTAAAGTCGAGGAAGAGGAGTCGACATCCTCAGACAAGCCCTGAGTATGTCGGCTATTCGGTGAATCCGGTCGTTTGAAATAAAACTCAATGAAATCTATCATGTATTTTTCTCATAGTCATCATAATTTTTCAAAATATTGAGCCTAAAACTACCGGAAGTAGAAAATTGATGGAAGGTACGAGAAATCAAAGATTATGGAGCCCTATGGATCCGAAAACTACATAACGGTGTCTTTCGAGATGCGTGTGTGGGGAATAATGGAGGAAATAATTTGCAAAGAGAGGAATATGGACGCTGAAGTTTCTAATTTGGTGGTAGTGGAGAGGAAGTTGCCAGGAGAAATACGAAAAATGCAAAATAAGTCTATGAAGAAAGTATTGAAATGTATTGGAACGTTGAAGGCTGCGATAGAAAGAAGAATTCGTGTATAGGAGGCAAGTGAACAGGCTTTTTAAGGAAAATGAAGGCAGGTGGAAGTTAAGAATAAACGAAGGAAATGATATTGCGCAAGCAAAAGTAAGATCACGAGATTGGCAGAACATTAGAGTCGTGAGGGACCGTCCAAAACTTGGTTATCTACCTGTATTTAGTATATTCCCTTTAATGAAAATGTGTTGTTGACTCTTCTGGAATGTTTTGAAGATCACTTCTAAGTCTGTTTTTGCTAGGTATTTTTAAGTTATTTTGGACTTGTAACCTTACCTCTCCTGTTCCCTTGCTCTTATCATCCTTTGAAATTTTATAATGGGTTCTTGATATTCTTTCATTGTAATTTAAAGTAAAGCTTCTGCATTTCACAACTACTGAATAATTAAATATTAGTGAATACGAATGATTTTTGCCCTGTGGAATTCTCGCATTTTTAATGGTCCCAATCTTTATCCGCCATCTGGAACCTATAAAAATTGACGATCCTGCGGCTAAACCTGGCTACAGCAGTAATGTAATTTAATTAATGTCTTCCTGTATCTCCTGGCATATTCTACGAACGTTTGTGTCGGGACCACATGTTGTCATAGCTATATTGTTACTCATTCAGAAATGTTTTGTTCTCTCATCGCGGACATTCCAGGTTCCAAACCATTATGGCTTCTCTCGCTCTAATCTCTCCCACTGCCCACTGCTGCGTACCAACTCAAGCCAATATATATATATTTCTCAATACATATATATATATATATATATATATATATATATATATATATATATATTTCTCCTGAGTCATTTCCAAATATGCCACCTAGTTGATCATGTTCACTAATCTAATTCTTCCTTTTGTTGGGCTTGTTTTTATGCGTCATAATAATATTCAATCATTTGCCTTCAATGCACTTCCTGCCTAACCTCCCAGTTTTCTTTTTATTACTACTGCATCCATTACATCTTGACCTTCCTCCGGTCCAGCATGAAACTCTATCTTTATATTCCACCTCACACAACCCTAATGCGTGTGTACAGTCAACTGCGATGGTTTCCCTGCTTCAGGCACGAAAACCGCCACAATGGTGCTTTACTTGGCTGTTAGTTAGTTGAATGTCACCATTAACCTTTAGAGGGGAGATAATTCCCTTATAGCTTAGTTAGATTAGGCACTCAATAGCGCTTATATCTCGACCCCAGCATGGGTGACGCTACCGGTAGCAAAAATCAGTGATCCTTCCAATAAATTATAAAGGCAATCGGGACGCGCGACCAGTGTTGTAACTACATGGGGAGTATCTGGGTAAAGAGGAAGAAATTTATCATAGAAGGTTGTTAAAAATTATTTCATATGGCTTTTAACGAATCTGGTATATTGCCTCAATATCATCCCGACGCTCCATGTCCGTGGCTAATGCATCTTTTTTATGGGTTATAACCGTCAAAGGGTCATAAAAAATGTAGATCCTCGTTGTTGTCCGTCACGGATCAGAGACGTGGGACTATCAAAATATCACTCTGAGAAAGTGTTTTCCAACGGGATATCAGATGTTTTCCCCATAATTATTCCAGCAAGACTGCGAAGGTATATTTTTTCAATCGTTAAAACAACATCGTGTGACGTTGCTTCATTGCCGTATCCCCCCGAATGCAAAAAAACGAAAATCGTGCAAAAATTCTTGAGATACTCGTAGAAACGGAAAGCGTTCTTGGGAGGGTTGGCGTCGCAGCAGGTTGATTTTTTTCTTTATTCGTCCCGCGACCTGGAAATCGTTCGGGTATAAAACGTAGCGCCCCTCCCCTGCTAAGAGGGTGGGGGTGGTCAGTTAGGATCAGCGCGTTGCCTTTCGTCACAGAAATTATTCTGCTCCTCCTTCCCCCACCCCCACCCTTAACAATCCTTTTACATCTTTTACTTCTATATGGCACCCTACAAACTACCCGTAGGGTGTGTAGGGGTGTCATTCAAAACCAAGGATGCAAAATCTAAAATCAAGTTATTATTCATTTTGGACTACAGTAAATATGTGTGTGTGTGTATATATATATATATATATATATATATATATATATATATATATATATATATATATATATATTAGCATCACTAACCAGTGGGCTTCATGCAAGAATTCTTCCCTGATTGGGATGCTCCCAATCCCAAAACACGCCTCCAAACACAACACTCCCTTTGATAAATTCCATAGTGTACACATTTTAGCAACTCTCCCTTGTGTGTGTGTGTATATATCTGTATGCGTGCATATATGTATATATATACACCTACACACTCATACATATATATATATATACACACCTACACACTCATACATATATATATATATATATATATATATATATATATATACATATATATATATATACATACATACATACACATATATCTATAATATTTGTGACATGATTGTGAGGATGTATGTTTTAAGATTTCATCCAACCATTCACCAATTCCGTGTATGGTTATTCAATTTTGGAATCTGGGCACTTTCAACACGTATGGCTGGGCAGAATGTAATACCGTTCTCATTCTTATGGATGGCTACATTTAATCGAAGGCTTACGCTTCAAGTATTCAAAGCGTATTGAGCTAAGAGTAGGTCAGCTTTAAATGAAGTCTTCGACGCGTGAACTTAATTATTCTGGCTTCGAGGGTTCACTGACACTTATTGTTCTATAGATCTGATATTAATTTTTAAAATATATATGTTTTATCTATATGAATGTTTTTACCAAGGCACCACATCATTTTCCTCCCGTGCTCTCAGTCTCGTAATTTTATTTCGATGTTAAGTTTCGTAAATCATCAATTTACTTCATCTTACGACTGTATATTCGCATAATACACTTACAAGTGGATGGCGCGATTTTCCAGAAATTTCTTCTGTTTAATGTGCTCCAAATGCTTGTTATTTCATTTTAAGAGGCTCTTCGAAAAGTTGCGCTCACCAACAAACTCTTCAGCAATTCGGGGAACGAATTAACCCCCGGCCATGGCAAGGTCATTCCTCCTTCCCTCCTTCTTTCCCTTCCTACCTCGCCGAGGCCACGAGCGTGTGCCCAGGACTAAGGTTTTCTAAAATCCCGCCCGTGATTTATAAAACGTTAAATCCTTAAGGTGGCTGGGAGCAATATTTTTAAGCGACCTCTGGAATAAAAAGACCTTCCCGACGGAGTGGAATCGTGCCAAACGATGAGATTGTGCCGCCATAATGGTTGGGAGGCGTAAATAGGGGACTTGCTCCGGAAATTGGGGTGCGAGTCGGATGGAGAAGGAGCAACGAAGAGAGATTTTCGCAAACGCTTTCGATGGGCAAGACGGGAAGGTTTGAGAAAGGGGAGGACTTCGGTCGTTCGCCCCCTCCCTCCCCCATCACATACGTACGCAAAAACGCTCTCCCCCTCCCCTCCTCGGTCCTCGATGGCATTAATTTTACCGAAAGGGAAAAAATCACGATAGGAGTTTATCGAGTCACGCGTTCCTGCTTTTATTCATTCATTTTTACATGCATTTAGTTTCTCAGCAGAGATCACAACAGACTTAAAAAAGATTGTCTCAGTTGGTTGAAAATCAAAACATTTTTATGGGCGCCATTTTTTCCTGATGGTATTTGAACTCATACAGAGAGAGAGAAAATAAAATAGAAGAAAGGAAAAACCAGCGATGGAGCCTTTGGCATGGAGAGAGAGAAGGCTGATGGGAGAAATTAGAAAAAGAAGGCAGGACGAGTGGATGTAGGAGATGCTGAGAGTCAATGTGATACTGGCGACGATAATCGAGAGGAGAATGCTGCCAAAGCGAGTTAAAGGGAGGACAAGAGTAGGCATTTTGAATTAAATTGGAGTTCTGCTATATTCAATGGAAAAAGGTGGGTTGCCTCGCAAATATTATCCTTTGAGGTTTTGTCAAGCGCGTCCCCATGTGTTACAAGCTACAAATGCTTTTATTCCCAGCATTCTCTAAATATAGCTTTCAAAAAATACTCATTCAATATTAAATTGCTAAATGGTAAATTTATGAGTTTTTAAACAAAATGTTAAAAGAGAAAAATATTTTTAATGGGAACTAGTAAAATACATTTTATCAAGCAGGTATTGTACTGCTAATGTTGTTGATGAGACTACAATTATATCAGAGAAGGTTTTCATTTTTTCTAGTGTTTTTAAGAATAAACTTTATGATTATCCCATATAAAACGTAAGAAAGAGAAGGTAATAAATTTATCAATTGTTAAATATTCGCAGATGTTCAGCTCGAAAAGTAGTGATTGGCTATCTCGTATGGATCCTTCAAACATGATTTTCAAAGCTGGAGATGAAACGGCAACGACCAGTCTATTCAGTAGTAATTTCAAACATTAGTCTTCAAATGGTGCGACAACGGGACAAACTAGTGAACGTGTTTCTTTCGACTGATTTTTGCTGAATTGAATTATTTGAGAAACCTTGATGTTTTTTTATTCTCATTTACTTTTTTTTAATGTAACTTAAACTAGCCGTTATGTAACAAAATTAATTATTATTCTAGAAAAATGTATAACATAAATTCTTTGACATGTTCTTTAAAAACAGTTGACAGTTATTGCTTTGGTTGAAGTATTTTTCCAATTTATTGTTTACGCACATACTTACACACATAAAGCGTGGTTATGTTATAATATGCACCATTTTGAACATCTATTCACCTGTACGGGATTCTTCCTTCTCACGGAAAAGTTTTGGATGCAAAATATTTGATGAGAAATGAAATACCTTGGTTGACGAACGTCTTTTCATCATTAAGACTCTTCCGAGTCAGGATTTTAATCCATGTATGGAGAATAAGTTGGCCTGTCGCCGCCACCGAATGAGGTGCTGCACTGCGACCTTTTCCCCTTCCCTCCCCCACACCCTCTACCCCGTCTCCGTAGATATTCCGCTAAATTGCAGTGGTGGTGATCTTGACGATGAAGCTTTTGGATGGGGAGACCCGGGCGGTCTCTGCCCTCCCGGTGGGCAACCCTTTTCACTTCCTCTCCACCCTCCTCCAGGAGCAATATAAGAGGCTAATAATAAATTACCCTCACCCCATTTCGTTGGACCATCCCGAGTCAATTTGATGCCGGACCGCGCGTTTCGATGGAGAGCCTCAACTGCGTGGCTTCCCCCCACCCTCCGAGAAGGCGCGACGTTTCGTCATTTACTCAGGCAACCACGAGGGATCATCATTCCCATCGGAAAAATATAAACATGAAAACTGATTCATCCGTTCAAAGACAACACGAGCATTGTGCTCTCGACAACTCAGCGAAGTGACATAATAACGAACATCTGAGTGCTCACGAGCATTAATATGGTAGATGCTCGTGAGCCCATAGAATGTGCGCCAAGTGAATTGAATCCATTGGAGGAAACCCTAATTATACAACTAGGTAAGGTAATGAGAAAATATGCTAGGTTTGTTGCTAAAAATATTTCTCCGGGAATCAAGTAAGCTTCACGGTTATGCTGGAGGAATTAGGTTGAGGTCTTATTGATTCTCGAAGAGAGCAGGCAAGACTTCGCAAAACGTCTCGAGGACGTATGACGGGGTCTGTCGGTGAAACAATGAATGCACCCCCTTCCCTCCAAAATTGGGTTCAACTTGGAGAAAGGACGAAAGTAAAGCGATTTTGGAGTCGACGCCGAAGCTCAAGCTGTGCCCGCGATTGATGTGTACCAAGCCGCGGGCGAATGCACCGCTCGTGAGATATTTGAGTGATATTTAGGGTCACGGAATATTATTCCACCCGAGTATTGTTTACCCGTGGCCTTGTTCTCGAATCCACTTCTTGACTTCCTGATCGTCCATGGTCATATATGTAATTTTCTCATAGCTTCAGTCGATCGCCCGCCTCACACTCCCGTCTATTCCATCTCCCAGTGCGTCACTGGGGAATTCCATTAGAAAGAAGAAAAAAAAGAATCGAAGCCCTTTTGTTGATTCCTCAAGTTCAATCCCGCAGTTTCCATCTTTGCAGCACAAAAACTTCTTTGTTGCCAGGCGCCCGGAGGCAGCAGCCAGATCCGACTGACTCCCTGCCCCACGTCTAATCCCACCCCCTTCCCCTGCCTTTCCCATCTCCCCACGCCGCGCATATAAACTCAAGTCCACGGGCTTCCTTTTCCCCAATCCCCACTCCCTCTCTCGTACTCCCCCTCCCCTACACCCCCTGCTGGCTCACGTCTTCCATCAACCAGCAGCCACCGTTCTCTCCCATATTCTCATTCTACCCCACCCAATCTCTCTCCTCCTCTCGTCCATCTCACAATCCTCACACTTGACCCTGTGTACAGTTGTATATGTGTGCGTGTATATATTTATAAATTTATAGAAATATATAAATATATATATATATATATATATATATAAACACAGATGTAGATTTTTAGAATATAGAGACACAAAGAAAGGACACTCACAATTTGTTATTTGACGTTTCGACAGCTTGGCTGTCGTCTTCTCCTCATATATATATATATATATATATATATATATATATATATATATATATATATATATATGAGGAGAATCAATATATAAATATATGTGTATAATATATATGTATAATATAGCACATATATATATATATATATATATATATATATGTGTGTGTGTGTGTGTGTGTGTGTGTGTTTGTGTATGTGTGTGAGCATGCGTGCGTGTGTATGTGTGCATCCATGAATACATATGTACATATATATAATGTGTATGTATACTTATATATATATATATATATATATATATATATATATATATATATATATATATATATATATATATATATATATATATATATATATATATATATATATATAAATCATTGATTCCTCCTTGTTCTACAGAGGTGGCACGATCACCGAAGCGTAAAAATACATTTGTTACCTTTTTGATTTGTGTCAGTAGTCTATATTATGTACTCTGCGTTGTCGTTGCTCGACATTTCCTCTGAGACTGTGTATGTTCGTGTTCGCATTAATACACATGCACACACATACACACTCACACAGAAAAGAAGTACGTACAAAAGAAAAACAGCTAATTTGTTAAATAACTCGGTGGTCCCAGCCACCTTCATCAATGTGAGATTAGTTACTGAGCAGCTAGTACACACACATGCCACTTAATGAATACGTGTATGATATATTTATCTACTTACGGCGAAAAATGTGCACGAACATAAAACAAACCTTTTACAGAGACATAAAAGGAGTTGAGACATAAAACTCCGTTATATTTTATATCAGGGTACGGAAAATTACGTAATTAGTCGACTTAAAATCCTCATTGAAATTGATACCGGGGGTTTTTTGCGAGCACCGTCGGTCCCTTTCACCCCGTGACCGCTCCTCCATCCCACCTCACCAAAGCAATTCTTCCGCACGACTGACAGCCTCGCCATAGAAGAAGTTTTTGTTCTCCGCTGCCTCGAATTCGGGTCGCATTGGACCCCTTTCCCCCTTCCACTTCAGAATTCGATCCCTCTCCCACTTCATCCATTACCCTTCATTCAGATGCCTTTCGATTGAGCGCTTCGTGCCGGCTTTTTCCGGACAACCTCCTCGCGTCCGCCGTCAGTCCATTGGCTATCCGGGTGTTTGTGTGGCGGACCGCGGCGTTTCCGACCCATCCATCCGTCGTGACTGACAGACCTAAAAGCCGGGACGGGTCTGTTTTACATGTTCCCCTTGCGAAAGGTCATCGTGCGGTGCCACTCGCTTCCATTTGAGCCGCACTCAGCCGGTCATCTGACAAATTAGAGTTTCGGGAAAAGTTCTGTCAAGGAGAGGTAATAGTGGCTCATAGAGATGGGAGGTCGGTCTCCCAAGTTTGCATTGGTGCATGCTGGAGTCGAGACGTCATCTCTTGGAGTGCCACCTCTTCAAAGTGAGGGACGTAATGCCCAATGGTCGGACACGAATGAGACAAACTCCAGTGCTGATCGTATATTTTTATATCATCATCCTCATTATTGGTTGTTCTGCCGCGTGGCAGATTCATTCATGGTTGACATCCATGTCTTCCTGTCTTGGGTCACTATTTTCATTTCTTCGATTTTTCTCCCAATATAAAATCATGCCCAGCATCATGTATCTCTTTCTACCTCGTCCTCTTCATTATTCCCTCAAGCACCGTCTTCAACATGTACTCCTTCCTCGTACAATCCCCTAACCAATTGCCCATTCCTTTCTTGTCTTTACCAACTCTCTCTCCTCTCCAATCCTTCGTAGCACCTCCTCATTCTTCACTCCATCCCTCCATCTAATTCCTTTCATTCCCTTCAGATCCACATGTCGAAGTCCTCTGTGCTTTTTGCTTCACCTTTCCGTAAATTCCATGTTTCTGCTCAAGACAACATTACACTCAAGATGTAAAATATTTATAAAGAGAGGACGAATGTCAAGTCTTTTATGATCAATATCAACTTGATTAATTAGAAGTGGCATATATTTCATCTTAGGAAGAAAAAATATGTAATATCTTCCATGAAAACTTGAAGCAATTTGTTAAATATTTCCTTAGAGCTCTGCTTCTTCGTTTGTTGCTCTGTCTATTCTGGCAAAGCCCCCAAAATGATGGGTACGCATCACACTGATCGTGAAACGCTTGGCTTCTCACAACGAGGGCGTCAATATGGCACGCAAGCGACGAGCACAGCGGATATTTTTTTGTTTTCCCTTTTAGAGGCGTAACTGATAAGCTAACATCCATTTCTACATGGTACCCTTCAAACCATCGCTAGGGCGTATTGTATGAGTGGGTGATTCACAAGTTTTTCTCAATTTTTGGTTCATATATTCATATTAATAATAATATTCATATATATAAAGATATATATATATGAATATATGTATATATATATTTATATATATATACGAATATATGTATGTATATATATATATATATATATATATATATATATATATATATATATATATAATTATATAAAGATGATTTTGTCGGAGTAAAACGGAAGTGTTGAATAAAAAACTTGGACGGCAACAAACAATATAAGAACCTATAAAAAGAACACACACGTTTTTTCTTAATAATTTCGACGGAATTTATATATATATATATATATATATATATATATACATACATACATACATATATATACATATATATATGTGTGTGTGCGTATATATATGTATATATATTAATGAGTAATTTGAAAAGTCATTTCATATTTTATTTTTTATTATTGCAGGATTTGTGTGTGGTATAATTTTGATTGAGGGGGTTATTGATTCATGATCAGGAAGAGTTTGCAAAACAGGAGTTTTTTAGGATATCGCTTTTTCCGAGAAAAAATAGACGGACACAGTTGTGACTCATACCACATGGGAACAAACAGCATAATTAGGTACGTAGTATTGAATTAATAGATTATATTTTATGTTTTTCTTTTTTTATTTTGAGTTGGTACGAGTCTTAACATATACTAACACCAATTACCTATTTTCGAATGAGGACGTTATTTCACATTTTTTTGCGTAGCTGATGCTCTTTCATTTCTTGATTAACTTACCAAACATTTTTTTTGATAGCTATTCTGTTTCTTTGTTTACACAATTTTTCCTCGAATGTTGAAGGCCACTTCATGAATAGGGTACTCATAATTTTTCATGACCTTATATGATTTTTTAGCATCATGTACATTTATTATGATTATTTGCAACATCATGGATGGTATCTACAACTCCTCAGATATTTTGTATGCTTGCTATGGATACAACAATCATACATAAAGAGATGCAGATTTGTATGCAACCCGCCATACATTTTTCCGGGTTCCAAGATGCGTGAAGCCAGATCCCTTAACCTCCAAAGTCGTTCTCCATATCACCGAGAACCTCTGGCTGTCGGCATCAGCAGTAATGGTGGAGGCTAGTTGTCTTGATCGAGACAATGTCGAGGATAGCTGCGTCTCTTTAAACTCGCCGATTCACGTCGGAGAGGGGATCGTTGGAAGAGATTCAAAGGAGGCAGGAAAGGCGAATGCAGAGCATTTTAATTGACGATGGAATGCTAAAGAGAGCGGTAGAGGGGAGAACCTGGGCCGGCGAGGAAAGAGCAGGGATAGGATAGATATGTTGGGCGGGATGGAGGGGGAAAGTAAATATGTGCAATTGAAGAGGGGCTTATCATATTCGACGTCAGGATATTTTGTGGGAGAGGCCAGGGAATTATCGTTGTGCCGTTGTATAGGCTGTGTCCACTCTAAAGCTACATCAAACGGTAGAATGACATTAAAAATATAATGCACAAACTCTTTATTCTGTGTATGTACAGAAAGAAGTGAGAGAGATATTAATCAAGAAATTTGAAATAATTAATTATTAATATTTTAAATTTCACAAATTTTTACTGCCATTTTACTGTATTATTTATTCACGACTTATTCATTGTGTCATTACATTGAACTTTTTTCTTTAGTTTGGAGAATATGATGAGAGCAATTTTTGTAAGTAAACGATCTCTCATTTAAATTACGATTCCCTGCCTTTACCTTTCGGAATTCTGTGGAAGCATTCATGACATTATGCCATTAGTTTAATGACTTTTAGCTGTTAGAAAGGGATTTTCAAGGGCATATACTTGTAGTTTTAGCATAGTGCTGTTGATGACAGGGTTCACTTGTTTCGTGGATTACATGGCAGTTCCATTCACTCTCCACCAACCCCATCACCCTGCTTGCGCCACGGAGACCAATGAAGCACACTATGGAACAAGAGAACCCTTTGTAACATGGTGCTCGAAGTGGATGCTGGAGATAGGATTTTCAGGTGAACTGAGAAATGAGGGGGTAGAAGGGTGGAAGACCAAAAGGCACTATGAAACAGAAATTATGCACAAATCCATATGAAGTACAAACCCATGTGACGAAGAAATCGATTGGGTATCATTCGAGACATAATGAACTGGTTGGTTATAGATTAGATGGGGAAAATAATATGGAAGGTCCTAAAAGGAAGAAGACTAAGGAAAGTACATGGACCAAAAAAGAGGGACTTCTACCGTCCACGGACCCTGATGGAATCGCTGCTTACCCCGTTTGCGTCTTCTAACCTGCCTACTTTTCTTACTTTTTGACAAACGGGCGTCATAGTGAGCATACTTTTCAGTTTGAAATCCATGGCTAGTTCGTGGATTCCCCCATAAGAATTGTTTCTGTCTGCGAAAAGTTTGCAGTTGGTTCTGAATGCCTTGGTTACTCAAAAAATGACATATTTACCCTAATTTAGATGCCTAATTATGATTCTTATGAGGAAGAGTGTTTTCTTTCTTGGAAATCAATAAGGAACGAATCATGTTTCCATAATTTTGAAGAAATAATGTCTCCCCTTCTGTGCACTAGAAAACTCCCCGTGCATCTGAGTTAATGGTATGGAAATTATTCATTTACTGCCTTTGCGCGGATTAAGATAGAGAAACCTTTCGGTATACATCCCCTTTGCTTCCGAAAGATAAAGCGCCACTCTGCTTCGGTTGCTGCGGGCTCTTATGGGGCTCACTTTGATTGATTATTGCCATTACCGTGATGCGTACGATAGATTTTCCTGTAAATGGATCCTTTTGAGAGAATTTAGAACACCCTGATAAGAGTGATTCCTCCTTAGTTTTATGGAAAATTCACTCAAGTCTTCCGTGAAGATTTTCGTCCGTGGTGCCGGTGGGAGCGGGTAATAGAATCGGCGATTGCTCACTATGACGTTTTGCTCCACGTTCATATATTTGAGAAGAATTTTGTGCATGCAAAATTCATGATAATGGACTCTATTTTGAAACTGAACAAAATGATTAGTGACTCTCGTTGTTTAGAGAAAACAGAACTTAATCGGGCAGAGATGGAGAAGACGATAGATTAGCCATATTTGTATTAAGTAGATTAACGTCAAACCTACGAACATTTGCTCAGTCATATTACTTCCACTCCAACGATCCTGTGAGCTAAGATACAGTAATTAATCAAATATTATGAACATCATTGCTATTTAACTAGGTTGTTGTAGATTTTGGGATAAATAGCTAGTGCATTAATTGAAGAATGCATTAAGCTCAATACTTTGGCACCAATGCTTATGTTAGCGCACTTATAGAGTGGTAAATGATTTAGGTAACTAAATATTCAAAATATCTTCCTTACTTGCTACAAAAAGTTTAACATGAGGAATGTAACAACTATAGAGGGACGATGTCAAGGCGCCATCTTAAAAGCTTATCAGCTTGATGCGTGATTCATTGTTATAATTAAACTTAGTAAACTCTTACTGCGTTTTATAAATGTCGTGAGTATGCTATTTTTTAATTAAAATTCTCATACGGCTTTTGTGATTTCGTCTATGAGCCTCCAATTCTATCGTTCAACTATTGGCCAATGCTATCCTTACGTTAAAACATCGCAGTACTTCTGATAGCAAACACTTGATTTAATTATTCACAATGCAACTGATTACATTTCACGAACAACTACCCGAATAAAGAGGCTCTTACTCCCGAGACGTTTCCAATCAATTAATGTAGTTTGAAGGAAAAGAAGAAGAGTGGGTACGCTCGCTGCATCAGAGTTAACCAACTAAAATTTCCTTCGCAATCTTACATGGTGTATCAGCCTTGTAATTAATTCACAGTCAAATCTCTTCAGTGATTAGATCACACTTGGTACTATAACTAATTAATTCATAGCCAAACGGATTAATCAACATAAATGAGTACACCGTCGTGAAGTGATCTCAGCCGTCGCGACGGAGAATCTGAAATCCAATAGTTAAGTCCGCTAATCAAATAGCGTTCAATAAAAGTGGAATTAAATCCAAATTTGAAAGAGAGATTATTTGCCGAGAAATAAGATACTTCCATTCCAAGTTAGGATCATTAGTTCCATTTGTATATATTTTTGGGGTTATCCAGGTGGTGTGATTACCATTACGGAGAAGTATGCATGGTTATTGTGAATTGAAGTTAAGACGGAAAGGTGGCGAATGAAGAGGAAATCGGAATTCGAGGTATCTTCAACAGTTCGCATAGTAACCGCACAAAAAATAGGGCAAACACCGGAATACTACTAAAATACACCTAGAAATTTGCTGGAAATCGAATCGCTGGAGATGTAAATCATATCACTAGCCACAGCTCCCTCTTCTCCCTCCGGAGTCCTATGTTATGTTTGATCGTAGGAGTACGCATGGTGAGAAGTAACAACATTCATGTCGACAGTAATGATTATTTTCTAGGCTTACCCTATCCCATCTAATAAGTCATATTTTGCCGCCAACGCAGTTTAAAAAGTCCAAGCTTACTGCCAAAACTGCACGCAACATATGCCCGAATCGGTGCTCAATCGAGTGACCTTTGGGTCAGTCTGTAAATACGTTAGTTTCAGCAGCAGATTCTACGGTTTTTTAAATTGTTTTAAAAATATTCAAATTTAAATCGTGGAACTCCGTAGCAAACTGCATCGAGGAGTTCATTGACTTTGCCCCAGTTGGTAGAAAAAAGTACCCGTCATTTTAATTTTGGCACTTATCCTGAGATCTGTTATTATTTATGAACCTTGACCCTTTCAGAATTTTTTGTTCTAAGATTCCTACACCCCAAAGAGAGTTGATGTCTGTCATAGTGTAGTTGTAGTATTATAAACATGTTTTACCGTTCAATTAGTAATTGAAATACACGTACGACAAGACTTGCTATAGAACTCCATCCAATGGAAAAACCTCTTTTTTGGATTCCACATAAAAATATAAATATTCAGATTAACTATTTTGAGGGAAAAGGAAATTAGAGTCAAGTCCAGTTGTTATGTTCAATAAGGAATCAACAATATTTCCCAATTTTTTTAGAATATCTGAATGAGAGCATTATTAAAGAGAGTTAGAGCCGTGAAATAAAATCGCACTTCTTTGCCTTATCTGGTGTAAAAGAATGAAAAGCTGATGATAAAAACCATGTGGAGCCTGAAACGAGGTTAAATATGTTTGGCCTATTTTAATAATATCCTGCCAAAATATCTTACTTTTCGTCATTCGCAAGCATATCCCCCTGACGCCAACAATGGCATAACTTCTGCTGCTCCCTATGTCGTCGACGCAAAACATAAAGATTTCGGCGAAAAAGGTTATGACTACACGAAATATTTAGGAGACGCCTTAAAACGATATCGCGATCATTTCCTCAACAACCCTGCCCTCTGTTCCGATCTCATCCTAAGATCTCGCCGCGCGATAAATGCCTCGCAGAGACTTTTTAGAAATGCCTTGGACTCGTGCAGGGATGTTTACGCGTTCTGACCCAATCAGCCGACTCCACAGTGCCCGTGGCTATCTCCGACTCGCATAACACCGTCGACCGCCAAGGGTGAGCGATAGAATCGGCGACTTGTGGTAAACGTGCCCCAACCCTCAACCTCCGCCTCCGCGGATTCCTAGGGTTTAGTAGGCGCGGGACGGAAGAGTCCTGGGGCCGTGAGGTTGATGGGAGGGGAGTGAGGCGAAGGGGGGAGAAAAAATGAAGGATCGAGAGACGGAATCCTTGGAAATATTCGTGCTTTCGATTGGGGTGATGACGGTTTTTTTTTTAAAAAAAGGAAGGCTGCGCATGGGAGAGTGACCGAAGGCCAAATCCATTCTTTCAAGAAGAAGTTTGTTATTCACTCCTTTGCAATAGTAAATAGTTTTTGGTGGGATTGAGTCAGTGGGCGGTGCTGGCGGGAGGAGCGAAGATCATCGCCCGAGTCCCTAAAAACTTGCCCCGTAAACAAACAGAGCGCCACTCTTTTGAAATCCTCGCCCACGCCAAACCCCGTCTCGAAATCTCCCCCTCACTCCAATACGCACACACACACACACACCTCCCTCCATCCCTTCACCCCCCATCTAATCTTCACTCCCCTATTCCCACCCCCGTCGATCCCAGCTCGGGTATCCGTCCGCCCCCGCACCAATCTTCGCTCCGAATCCGCGTGGGGTGGGGGTCGCCATCATCCCCTGCCCCTTTCCCCTGCCCTAGCCTCCCGCCACCCGAATTTTTTATTATAGCCGCCGGCACCAATCACAATCCCTTCCAGAGTGCTTGAGGTACACGGGGGAGCGATCTCGTTTACCCCCTTCGAACGCCGCCCTCCCTCCCGAGTGCCCTCGGGCGCCCCAGGCGAATGCGCGCGGTCTCCCGAGGGATCGCGAGAGCCTTGAACTTCACTCTTCCGCAATGGCAGATCGATGACGGAAATGGGAATCCGACAAACGGCTTGTGCAATACCTGCTACCCCGTCTACGAATAGGCTGGATCCACTCCGTCCGATTCCTGGTTCTCGATTTTTTTCTTCCCGTGTTGATTCTCTATTCTTTGCGAGTAGAGTGAATCGGACACTCGATATCACATCTAATCATTACCTCGCGCCACACAATCTTCTTAAAAATGTGCGAATTGTACTCGTATATTTCCTGAATCCATCTATTCCCCCTATCTTTTAAGTTTCAATATTTTAATCTTAAAAGTATGCGTTAAATATGTTCGCATGCAACTAAATATATCCTGGTTCTGCTGCCACCAATAAGAGAAAGGTTAAACTAAGTAAAGGTTTGACTTTACGCAATTAATGTGGGATTGTTTACCCTCGGTGCATATAGGAAATGAAGGCAATTATTGAATTAATGGGCTACGCACATTAATGACTCGAATGCTTGCCAAAAGGTCACGGGGAGGTACATCGCAGGGTGAGAATTTCAGTGGCATAATTAATTTTCGTGAGTTGATTTAGACACATGGCCTCAGTCATCGGAGAACTAATTTAATAGGAATTCTGTACGATTAAGGATTCGCACGCAATTGTTTTCTTCCTTCCGGAAATCATCTTGAATATTTCTAACAGAGATTTCGAATGGAAGGCAATTAAGAGTTCATGAGAGACCTAATTTTGCACATAATCAATAGAGAAAATTTCAATACCTATTAGTTCCATATAAAAGCATGCATTCTAATAATTTGGCATAAAATAAAATAAAACTCTTTCTTCATATTTGATAGACAAATTATTTTTAGACATCAGTGATTTCCTGATTGATTTATGAACCAACGCTGATGCAAATAAATCTTTTATCAAATAACGAAAGTGAAAACGATTGTATAAAAAGAATTTTGCTGAAAAGTTTTCTCCTAAAAGAAGGGAAATAAAATTATGTATATAAGTTTCAATCGCATATTTGACTTTACAATCGTTGCTACACATGTAGATGTAGATTTGTACAAAAATCTTGCAGTAAATTGAGCAGAAAAAGGGAAAATCATTTGGCTTTACATTTTTTAGGTTATTAGGCTATTCTCCGATAAATACGCCGGTATGTTGTATGCTTGTATACAGTAAATGGGAATGAGAAAGACTGGATGCTTCTATGATATTAACATAAATCGTGCATATCCACCCATTCAATCATGCATGAATACCCAGCTTCCTCTATTCTGTTTAAATTTGTCTATTTTTTGAGCTGCAGTAGACGTCGTCACTTAATGGTGCTTCATGTAAATAAACATATCTTGTTAACAAGTTCCTTTTAAAAAGCTTCGTTGAGGAAGAATTCTTTTGATATTTTGACCCTGGATATAATACACCTTAAGGATTTCAGCATCAAAAGAAAATATCTAATATTGATGGATCGATGGTTTAAAAAATGAAACAGCGACCTCAGAAGTATTTAGAAGAGCACTGATATTTTTGCATTCTTTGATTAATTTAAGAAACACTTTTTCGTGAAATTAAGAATATATTGGGCATTGTAGAACCATTAGCATATGCGAACTAGAACTGAGACTTTTGCACACATTAAAATCGTAATTTCTGTTGGAAAAGGGTTAAAAAAATGGAATTATATATTTTTAATTAGTAGTTTCATATTGGTAAATTACATTTGTATCATCATACGGCGTGTAAGCTTATTAATATTGCAATTATTTGTTGAATTCGGTGAGGAATAAGCTTGGGATGTGGAAGAATAGAAGACTGCATTTACCACAGATCTTTGTTACTCATTCTGATAGTATTTAAATTTAACAAACAAAAATATAGTTGAATAAACGGAAGGAATGAAAAAAATCAAAGGGGAAAGAATAAAGAATGTAGCATAACTTTTTAGTCTCTCTTATAGGCGACACCCATTCCATGTGCATTGCCGTGGTAAACATAAGTGAAGTGTTTTCCTGCAGTGATTTCATTGTGCTACCATCTCATGATTGGCCACCTAATAGGATCAGCCCCCTTTGCCTCACGGGGGAGCATATTCTAGGTGGACTACCTTTCGTCTGGCTGCTACTCTTCGACCTGTCGGGCTCGGGTGACCCTATCACGAGCAATCATCCAGCAGGCCTCTTAGCGTCATCGGAACGAACAAGCGCTTCCTCCGTATCAAGGTTGTAGGACATGGGAGGGAGAGCACGTGACGATATTACGATAATGAGAACATTATTACGAAGGTAGGAATAAAAAATACAGCCAGTACTTCCAGGGATTTTTGCAGAGTTCGAGGTTTTTGACATTTATTTATTTATCATCAATGCGAAGACAACCATTTTTTGGCCGGGGAAGGAGTGTAATTAGGTGGAGAACTCATCAATTCAGGTTTGTGAATGATTGAACTTGACTTGGGCAGTCATCCAAAGGATTACATTCGTTGCATAGTACACTATAGAATTATGAGATATGGGTTGAAAATTATTCACATTAAAACGAAGATATTGAGGCTCTCATAAAATAGGCCAAGATGATAAACATTAAAAATTGAGGACATTAACTAGGACAATTAGTTGAACAATTTACTTATTTAGCGAGTAGACCAAGTTGAGGAAAGTAGTAAGAACATTGAAAGAATAATTGCGTTAAGTAAAGACATTTGTTACAAAGAGGTGAGAATTGATTATAGGCTGCTTAAGTAAAGATGTAAAGAAAAGACTAATGAAAGCTTTCATGAAGTGCGTAGTTTCACTATGTAGCTAGGGAACTTGGTGGTTGTGGCAAGAGGATAAGTGTGGGTTAGTGTGAAGAATAATGGAGAAAAAAAATTGGACGGAACGGACAACAAACGAAGAAGTTCTTGGCATGATGGGGGATGGGATACGGCTGCATGGAGAAATTCGAAGGCAGTATAAGTGGATGCAGGAGACACTTGCTGGGAGGCAATGGGATGGTAGTAGTGGGAAAACTATCGGGCAATGAGATACAAGGAAGACAATAATAAGCATTTTAGATGGGATCAAGGGAGGTAGAAAGAATGCAGTGCTAAAGAACGTGTCATTATGATACTTTATGTGAAATTTAACGGTATTTGGAGTCATGTTCGTCAAAGCATAGAAGTACAGCAATACGTAGTACCTAGATCCATCGAAAACCTACCCTAGCCCAGTAGATTATTTGTAATCATATGATGATAGTGAAAAATTCATTTCTTAATGCATGCAATAATTTTATATTTTTAATATCTGCATTATTAATATAAGAGATGTGTACTTGTGCCTTCGAAATTTCTGTACTCCTCCATTGCTCCCTTTGCAAAGCTCTTTCACTTAACGCCTATGATAGAAACCGATAGATCGAGCTATTCTATTTCTTCATTTTTTTCCAAATTTACAGCAAGGAATTCTGGAATGAAAACTCACCTAGTGGCTAGTGTTGAATTTAGACATTTTTAATTTATAATAATGGAAATAATCAATAATGAAAATTCCTAATAATTTCTAATTCAAGGTGTCAATGTGACTCGTATTATACTCTAGAGGAGACTTCGTTTCTCCCCATGAATATCGCCAACTTCAGCTTTCACCGTCCTTCGCCTTTAGAATGGATACTCACCAGCTGGGGCATATGAATTGGCTACTTTGGAGCTGTCACTTTAAATTAAGGATAGGCTATTTTTACGAGCTTGCTGAGTGATAACAAGGGACGTATGGACTATGTCAAATATACATTTCTCCATTCTTTCTTTCATCCTTTCAATAACTGTGATCCTCTAAATTAGGGCAAAAAATGGTGGCATTGTACATAAATACAATTGAGCGTTAAGATTTGGTCCGAAGGTAAAATAGTTTTTAAAAATCTCGAGTGGCTTCCCTTGTCTCATTTCACTGTCTGAAATGTTAGACTACCAGGACGCTTTTCCTTAGATGTGGGCAGAAAATGCGCCGGAGGAGTGGGCAGAGTATCCGGTTACTGACTGGAGGGCCCCAGATTTCAGAGAGGCTTTGGTGGTGTGGGGGTTGGCTTAAAACAATGCATCTTCATCAACAACTTTTCAGCTCGCTGGTAGTTTAGTGTTCGCTCATCTTTTATTTATTTAGCTCAGTATTCGTGTCGTCGTATTCCAACTGTAGGATTTTCTAATAGAAAAATATATTTCATTACATTTGTTAGATTTTATTTAGTTCAATTCATTTTATTCGTTTATGCTCTGCACGAATAATTTTGAATCCGTACTTTATTTGAATAAAGAAACACACTTTTTTAGAAACACATGGGTGTTCGTTGAAATAAGTTCCTCGTGCTAAATACGATTCTCGTATTGGTTGGGAAACCTGAAGGTTTTTATTTTTATTCCCATTGAATTTATTGCTTTGCCTTTGACATAAGTGGTGAGTTGTGGCAGTCGTAATAATCTCTTTAAATCAATTTTGACGTGTTTTTTTTGTGAAATGTAGTTGTTTGGGTGTGATAAAACTGAAAATAACATTTCAGAAAAAGGTTTTCCCATACGTGAAATTAATTTGCCAGCCCATGAATGACATTTTGCTATTCATTGGCTGCACTTGTTCTTCGTCTCTTTTATCTCCAGAACCATTCAAGGCATTTAGGTCCATTGAATCGTTTCTATAATTTATTATTTGACTAATTCTGCGGAGTAAAAGTGGATAAAGTCTCTATGTTTGTGACATTTAAGTCCTCAGATGACCGTGAAGGACACGAAAATGCCTCGTAAAAACGATGATCGCTCACGATTGATCATTTGATTCTCCCATTCCCTTGTGGTACGAAGGCTCACCCCGTAAAATAAAGAAATTTTGAAAAAAAAAGAACAAGTCTGCTGCCATTCGTGCGGATAGGGCTGAATGCCATTCTCTCTTTCAGATGTAGAGGAAAGGATTTCGGGTTTATTCCCTTCCTCCAGAGCACGCACGGCTTCTCCGTCGAGACGGCGAAAGGCGACCGAAAAGACAGCCTGACATTTATAACGCTTTTATTGCCGCGGAAGGGTCCCGCTGTTTATTTTTGTGGAGCGATTCACTCGTCTTTCACATGTGGCACCTTTTTTTATTGGAACGCCTATATCTTTCATCCACTTCCGAGTTTTTATTGCGGCGCGCGGCCCCTTCGCAGAGTGGGGAAAGCGTTTTAAATTAAGCCCGTGATGATTTCCGCGATATTTTCGTTTCTTTAAGAAGCCCTAACGATCCAGGTCACGGATGTGGAACATCAAATGAGGATTCTGAGGTGGGGAAGTGATTGTTTTTTTTGCGACGACGACAGGATGCCTTATTATATTAATAAGGACCGCTGTCACCAAGTTTGTTTGAATTTGACGTGATTTGTACGTTATCCGGCATCAGAAGTTGGGCGATATCTCGGTGTAAATATTATTCCCAGCTCTTGTTACTGTAAAATAAAACGAGAATGAAGAAGCAAAAAAATGAGGCATTTTTCGGTGATCCAAAGTTTAATTGAAGGCAATGAAATAAAATAAGAACAGAAAATACTATGTTAAAAAAATAATCATCTCTTAAAGTAGCCATATCGACGGAGACTCGGTGGTCAGAAAGGGAGTGCGTTGCGACATCACCGGCTAAACCCACTCTATTTGTTTCACCGGGGACCACTCAGAGGGAGCATAGATGCGGCGGAGCAGGGGGGGGGGAAGGACGACCTCTACTCTCCCTCAGAGAGAATTTCCGGAATCTCACGGAAAATAGAGCCTTGTTTGACGTGAGTCGTAACCTACTAACCTTCGGGATGAAGTCTAGCCTTTTCCCTCTCTCCCCATCATTCAATTGGCAACTTCGACTCGTCAGCGGAGGGAAGATCGACGTTACCGTGGCTCAGTAAATTGATTTTCACGACGAGTGCGATGGATCCCCGCGATTAGGGAATATGTATTCTTGTTGTCAAAGTATCTACACCGGATTTTTCACTATCATTACTGCTTTTACCCCTCTAGCCTGCATGCCCAAACTAATTAGTTCAAGTAGAATTTCTTTTCTTATTTTCTTTCCTACCTCCTACATTTTCGTCCATAATATTCTTCTAAGACAAATTCCATCTTCTTCTTTCCGTTTAACGGAATGTCACCTTTATCTTGTTATTTTTATTACTTTTGTTTTCTCATGATTTATCTTCACCCCATATCTTTCAATTTCCCCTCGCATTCAAATAGGTTTAAATTTTTTAAATTTTAATTTTTAAATAGTTTCATCCAATTACGAGGTCTGTTCAAAAAATTTCCGAACTTTTTTATTGCAAAAAAGATACTGAATTGCAATAAAGATATTAAAAAATTATTGGTCAGGGCCGCTTCAAAGTAGCCACCTCCCCAACGTATAAACTGATCCCAACGGTGTTTTCACTTTTGAAATAGTCCTGGAACGGTTCTTCCGAAATGCCCATCCATCGAATTTTTCTTTATCTCTGGAATGGTTGCAAATACTTTTCCTTTGAGCGTGGTTTTTCGTTTGGGGAACAGGAAAAAGTCACATCAGGCCAGGGCTGGTGAGTAGGGTGGGTGGGGAAAAACAGCAGTCTTGGTTTTGGCTAAAAATTTATTAGTTCTGAGAGACGAATGAGCCGATCGTCGTGGTGGAAAAATCTCTCGCCGCCCCAAAAAAGTTCGGACCATTTTCGCCTGATTCTATCTCTTAGGCATTTCATAACCACCAGGCAGTGCTCCGTGCTGACTGTCAGCTCTTTAGGTTGGCCTTCGTGATGCATGACCCCCTTTGCAACGAAAAAAACAGTCATTATCACCTTGAACTTCGAGGGAACTTGTCTAACTTTTGGGGCAAGGGTATGTTTCATCAATCCATTGTGAAGACTGCAATTTTGTTTGATGTCATATCCATAAAACCATGACTCACCACTCGTTATGATTCCAAACGGGAAGATGTCATCCTCTTCAGCTGGATCAAACAGTTCCTGACAGACTTGAACTCGATGTTGTTTATGGTCTGCTGTCATCAGGCGAGTCACGAATTTGGGAATATAAATTAAAAGTTCAAGTGACTACAGGCAACATTGTCCCCTGACATGCTGCTGCGTATTTTCCACCTAAAATCTTACTTGACCAATCTTATTCCTGTGCAGGCTTCAAGTAAAATACCAGTCCCTCTAGTCCTTTCCAATATCTTACAAAACTTTTTTTAACCTGTCAATCACATCATAAAAATTTGTGAATCAGGCAAAGATATTCTTTATTTCTATTCAACTCTATTAATCTTCTTCTTACTCTTATGATATAATGTATATCACGAATAAATATACTTGGGTCCAAGCTGACCGTATCCACCTCCCATTCCATTTGCAAATATTAGCATTCTATTCTTGCATCTCCATCAACAAGTTCCTTGGTGTATTATTTCACTTTCTTGAATCACTTTTGGTTTCGTGAATATTTTTTTCTCATTATTTTAGTTGATTTCTATCTCCTGAAAATTCTTTAAAGTTCTTGTGTACATCCACTTTATCTTTACTCTAACATTTTTCTCTATCCTCATTCCCTTTCCATCATATTTTCTTCCTCCTATTTGCTTGAGTCATTTATTTAATTGTCGTGCATTCTTCTTCTTGACTTCCATGATCATTACCCCTGCATAATAATTTTTCAATTTTTTTATGAAACCTATTGTTTCCTTTCCAGCTCTTGCCATCCCTTATTTAGTATCTTCCCACCACTACACAGTTCTTATTCTCTTATCCTCTCTTAAAATATATCAAGATAGAAAGAAAGATAGAAGAAAAGATAGATAGAAAGCCCAACAGAGAGATAAAGGCAAAATTTCAGATCCAAATTCAAGTGATTTACATGTATCTGTTACCTCAATATGTGATTATTAAGGTTCCAGATCTTTCTGGGAAACCATTGGTGAAAGGAAGTAGTCTGCTTCCTGAATGATTGAATTTCATAAACTGCAGTACATAATTATGTTTGAGTTGAGTCCTCTCGCCTTTCATAATGAACATTAGTTTTCAGGCTCTGGTAGATCACTGATACAGGGTTCGTCCGGAAAATAAGTGTACTGAGCTCAGGAAAAAAAATTTATTACACTTTTACATATCTTAAGCTAATATTCCTCAAAATAGGACCCTTGTGAGTCGATACACTTGTTCCAGCGGCGTTCCCATTCCTGGAACGCTCCCGCGAAGGCATCATCGGGAACCTCTCGAAGACTCGTCGTCGACCTCTTCTCTGCCCTCCACGAACATCTTGTGCCACCGAAATATCATGTTTCTGGACATGGCTGACTCCCCGTAAGCCTGGTTAATCATACCGACAGTTTCGGTAGACGATTTCCCAAGCTTTACCGAAAATTTGATGGAATAACGCTGCTCCAAAAACTTCGGCATCGCGTTCCGTGACGTGGGTCGAGCGTGGAGGTTCGCGTTAACAGAGCTCCTCACTACACCACAGCTCAGAGCCGACTGCCTTTTTCAGCGTCGCTTGCCAACATACCCCCCTCCAATCGCAGCCCGTCAGAGCGGTGCTGGGCGCGCCCAGCACCGCTCTGACGGGCTTCGACGAGCGGCGGGAAAAAATCAGTACACTTATTTTCCGGACGAACCCTGTATTAGTTCTAAGTTCTCTGTTCTACCTTCTCTTCAAACCTTTTATGCCCCAATCTACAAATTAAATCACATAAATTGAATTTTTCCTGGATAAATAAGACAAAGATTTGACAAAAAGTTATTTCCTGATGATAGAAATTAATCTTGATTGCACACATTTTTTGCACCATGATTTTATTGTTATTCATTTAACTTTTATGCCTCAAAAATTAGAATTTCAAGTTCATACAATTTTAATTGGAAAAGATGACTCCACGTATTTTGCATACACAAGGATACACATTTCTATTGTTCACTATGCATAAACAGAGACTTCCCTTTGAAGGTAGCAGAAATTATTTATCTAACAAGTTGATTCAAGTTTAATGCATGTGATCTTAATTCAACTGATTATACTTAGGGATAACTCATTGGGTGAGGATGTGATCGCTATATGATTATTTAGTCTTAAGTCTCACAAATATTTTTTACAGAATGCAAACTATTGCATTGTGCCATAATGTCATCATGCACTTTCAGTGGATCACTGAAACAAAATCAGCCCCTGAATCTCAGGAAATGAAATTGTTGGGCCTTCCAGAATAAATTTAATGTAAGGAAAAGCTTAAAATGCTTACCCAACACTTGACTTGAGGAAGCGGAGGCCTTAAACACAGAGAAACTCTATGTCTTAACACTATCCTTTGCCCATTAGAGGTCACTCTGAAAATCTTTACCATAAATTCCCAGCACTTGGGCGCTGTTCAACCCTGTTGCTGGGGATGTGAGAATTCCTCAGGCCTTCTATCTGTTATGCACTTTCATGTGAATAAAACATCCATTCCCAAGTTTTAGTTTTTAGTTTATTTCCTTTAAGTTATTTTTCAACTTTTAATGCTCCTTACTTCTACAAAATACTCATTACATACATGTACATATAAAGGCTCCTAATTGAAAAGAATGACCAAAAAATGGTAGCTTGATATTCCTAACTTTTAATTAGTGAGAAAATTGTTTTATCTCTATGATGAAATGATATCTGCCATTTCATAATGCCTTGAAACTCATTCTATGACTTCTTCAGTCCAACACCTGTAAAGCACATAAATATTTCTTAAGAAGCATCCTCAAATTACATAGTATTATACATTCAGAGAATGAAAACTAGGTTTTAGAGAATTTTCACACTTTTGAAAAGTTAATTTTTTCCTATTTTGCTACTGTGACTAATACATTTCAAAAACACCTTAAATAAATATGAGAATAAGGAACTGAAAAAAAGTTTTAGCAATACATAAATATATTTTTAATTAAATTAATGCAAAAATGGGTATAAATGAAGTATGCAAGACTGACATCTCTCCTCTGACATTTTCTGAATATTCAGTATGGAATTATAGCATGATAATAGCATACTTGCTGGTAATTCTGAATTGTTCTCATCTTTAAAACTGAATTTCAGTTAATGCAGTGACTCGTTTAATTTGAACTATAAATAAACTTGAGGCATATGTCTATGATAATTATTACTCTGATCTTCCTTTGTTCAAACAAAATCTTTATTAAAATGTAATGACAACTTCTGCAAAATTTATGTGGTCAATAAGTAATTTATAATTTAATTCTTAAAATCTATACTGCATTAATTAATCGAAGATTATTTGGTTGGCAGGGATAGAGCTATCCAGGTATTGAGGTATATGGCATGTGATATCCAATCATTCAGGGTAGGAGGATGAGCTTTCTTTCATGGTCCACTTGGAGGAAGATTTGATATCCAGTGAATCATATTTTGAGTGAAGCTTGGGGTATCAAGAGGTATCACCCAGATTTGAATCTGGTATATTTCTGAACTGATCTGTAGCCAAATGCTCTACAAAATGGGGTAGCATGCTGCCCAATAATAACACTCAAGCAATGATTAAAATTTGAACTTAGTTAGCTGTTGAGATAAATTATTTGGATTCCTGCCCATATTTACCGATTGCAGCCATATAAATGTTTGTCATTGATCAAATTAAATACCTATGAATGAGGTAATTGAAATACACCCAATGCTACTTGTTGGCTTCAAATTTTCACCTAAAACAATCCATAGAAGTGGGGAGGGAGAGGTTCATTCAGAATTTTAAACGTGCAATCTCTATTGGGATGTGGCAGTCCGGTAGGTTGAAAACTGGGCTAATGACCAGATGACTCTGGTTTGATTTCTTAAGTTGCCTCTGAGCACCCTCAGCTTCACCCAAGCTGTGTGATTTTTCAGATGCCAGAACTTCCCAAGAAACCATAGGCAGAACAGGGAAGGTAACATTTGGGTTGATAACTGTGGTTTTTACCTCTATTATCCTCATGGACAAGACTAATTGAAGGCCTGACCCTCCAAAATTCATCTTCCCCCCATCTCTGTCTTTCCTCACCAGAGTCACCTTCCAAATCTAGGATTGATTGTTTCTCTACATCTCTGAAATGCCTCTGAACTACTGGTGTAAGTAGCGGAGATGATTCTGCTCCACTATCTTGGTATCCATAGGAAAGAGATGTATCCGTTTGCTCTCCATCTGCATATACCATAGATGTTGCTCCTTCACCTTTATTATGAATTTCTGAGATTTTTCTTTCCTTGCTCAGCTTTTCAATTATACTGTCGGGATCATCAGATGAATCCCTGGTGAGAAATTAGAATATATTCTCATTATTGATTTTTAATATTGAATTTCATAAGGAACAATGGTTACATTGATTTTTGCAGGAGTCAATTTTTATTTAAAGCCACAATTTTTAGTGCTAACTTTCATACAAGTGGTACCTGCCTCGATAGTTGCAATGCATGCCTAGAAAAGAGGGGTTTGGATTGATAACTGGCTTTGGGATTCATTCAGATAGAATAAATGACAAGTGATAGGAGATAAAGGAAAGAAGACAAGTAGCATTGACAGAGAGATGAGAGCGAAATAAGCATGTGAAAAAAGAGAATGTTATAGAGACATGTATTCAAGGTCAAAGCAATGAGGGCATAGTGACCAAGATATCACCAATGAGGAAGGCTTGATATTAGAAATAAAATATCCTACAGTTATTCAGAGTGTACCTTATGGCAGCTTGCAGGGTAATATGGAGGTGTAGATGTATTCACATAAAAATCATACGCATTGAAAATTTTAAAAAAATCAAAAAGTATTTAAGGCAAAAATTTCAGAGTGTAAAAATCATTCTACTAGACCGGGATCCCAGTCTAGGCGAATGATTTTTACGCTCTGAAATTGTTGCATAGAAATGCATATTAGTGGATGACTCCTTTAAAAGTTACTGCTGCAGCATCTCCCACGGTTTCTTGGAATTTTTCAAAAAATATTTTCTCCAATGCTGTGAAATTGAGAAATGTATATTTTCTCTATTGACAGTACTCTAAATCACAGATACCTAGCAAGTGGCAGTTGGTGACTCATTTGAATTTCCAGTTTGTGGATAAGAAAAATACCAAACACATGGGCTCTTAAATATTCTCATATTTACCCGTGGATTAATACCCAATCCTAAATTCAAAGTCTTACACTATTCATACTTGCAAGCACTCAAATTAGTTGATGTACTTAAATCAGGTCCAATTAGTGTTCATAAAATAATTAAGAACCTCTTAACTATAGCTTTTGTGTTAGGTGTATAGTATAATGACTAGAGAATTGATAACAGGGACGTTGAGTAGGGATGCTAAGAAAAGGCTTGCTAAAACTTTGACGACACAGAAACGTAGTCATTGAAGCAGCATGAAAGGCATAGATTGGAGGTTTTGTGAGTGGATTATGAGTGTGGAGAAGGATGGAGAAGATTAACTGGACACAAAGGAAAATAAATGAGGAGGTGCTAGGTATGGTGGAAGAGGAGAGGGGATTGCTATTAACAATCATAAAGAGACAAAAAAATGAATACAAAGTATTTTGATTAGCAGTGGGATGTTGAACATTGTGATATAGGGGAGAATGTTAGGCAAACAAGGAAGGGGCAGGAATAGGATAAGGGTGTTGGGTGGGATGAAGGGAGGAAGGAAGAACAGAGAGAGGAAGAGGAACTTGATGTACAATAGGTTGCTGGATTGTGTTTTGTTTGGAGAAACAAAATATTTACGATTTGGTAGTTGTGTCCATCCAAAACCTACCTTACCTGGTAGATAACCTATAATAGTAGTAGTATTCGGTTATATTAAAGGAAGGCTTACTTCTCTTCACTGACATCTGAAAGATCTCCATACTCAGCAGGTTCTTTGCACAGAGTGCAGATATTGTGCATTTCACTGAAACACTTCTCACAGAATACACCCTTACAGCCTAAGGTTTTACAAGTAATTAAATATTCCTGGTTTTCCTTTCTTTCCACGGAGCCAACTGCACCACACAATATACACATTTTTTCATTCTTTGAAGGACCAAAGATGAAGTTTAGGCGAGGAAACCTTGTAATCAGAATTTAAATTTTCCATATTAATTGGGATAATTAACATTTTATACTAATTACTAGGCTGATACACTTTGCAGGATGTACATTACTCATTAGATAAAATAAGAACCTATAAAACATTCAATGAGATAAGATTTAATCAAACGTTAAACAGTCAGCAATTGAAAATTTATGGAAGTCTGAAATAGATATTATTTACAATTATATGTGCAAACATTTATTTCAAAGACTTATCTTTTTCCTTGAGAGTACACAAAATATTTGGGGAAAATGACAGCAAATATGAAGCAGGTAGTAAATATTATCAAAGGATATTAAAAGTAGGTTGTACTAATGTCATGCAGTGCAGGTTTCAACTTCCTAACACAGAGTAATAGAAAGGAAGTTGAGCTAATAGCGGTATTTATGATCAGGTATGGATAATTTCCTGGAAGAAAATGTGATAGTTGTGTTGACTTGGATTGCAAACACGGATGAAGTGTTACATGGACTGCGATGTCAGGGAGTAAGCTGTGGTGGTTTTCAAAGTTTAAACAGCTCTCTACTTTTTTCTCTCTTCATAGCACCCTCCCTTCCTACCTAAAAACAGGGGTTTCAAATACCTTTTGAATTTTAAATTTTATTATATAATTTACTTTAAATTTATCCACATTGCTGCATAATTACCTCCTTAGGAAAAATATGTTCTTAGGAATGTATGTTCTCATTAGCTCTAAGCAATAAATCAAGTGTTAATAGTTACAAAGCAGCAAGACGTTGACTAATGGTAACATTTTCCATTGTCTGCCCATCTTCTCCTCTTCCTTTTTGGCCAGCAAATTTCCTTCGAAGCTGGCGCCTTGTGAACTTGAGGAAAGATAAGCGTGATCGAAGAATTTGATTGTACAACCATGCTGCTCGTACATAAGCCCTCTTGGGGTAATAAGCATTCATAACCATGGCCCGCATACGCTGGCCATAAGGCTCAGTCAAGGTCAGCATCCAGCATAATACCAGGAGTCCAACTGCAAATAATTCTTAAATTAGCATATGAAATTAATGAGGCATTTGAGATTATAAACTTTAACTTGAAATACCTATTTGGTAATGGCAATTAACATCAGGCGTCCGGGGAACAGGAAGGCATGCCGATGTGTCAATTGATGGGGGCATACCAAGTGGCTGAAGAGCATTGATGGTTCCTTGATACAAATTTGCCAGAGGTCCTTTACCTTCCACATGGACACCAATCATATTTGGGGCTAGGCATATTAAATGTGAAATTGTAAATGACAATCATACAGTGGAATCTTCCATACAGAAACTTTTTTCGCGCAGGATGTGCAATCTTAACCACAGGAAATTCACAATATTTGCTCAATCAACAACAGCAGCATGAATATTTTTGTGGAACATATTAATATTGTACAATGCCAGTGATCATAGGCATCTGGAAAAGGACAGCATGACTACCAAATGGCCCAATTAAAAAGTATTTTAATGCAGAAAGTGTTTTAAACTAGATCTTAAATCCACAGTTAATTGTTGAGTTTATTTACCTGGAAGTTGAGTCTGTATATTTCCATATTTGCGAATAATTCCCAGCAACCAATATAAACAATGATCAGTGGCAATATATGTTGCTAGCTTAACAGTTGCTAAAAAAATGACCATGCTGCTTTTGGTTATTTTCATTTTCTCTGAGCCTGTCAGTTGAAGGGATGTGACCTAAGTATGAACATATTTTTATTTATCAAATGTTTCATAAAATTAATAAATTTGTGAGTAGTTATTTTATTTAAACATTAAAATCAAATATAACGTACAATTTATCCATTTGAACAATTCAAACAGCCAAAATTAATTTGAGGTTAGTGACTCTTTAGATGAATTATTAAATAGTTTGGAGTTCAACCACATTTGTTTATTAGTCTAGTTTTTTGTAATTTTAAACTAGACAGTATTAATAATAAGTATTAATATTCATTAAAACTGGACATATACACCACAGATGCAAGTTTAAACAAGATAGAGTTTTCCACTGGCACCACCAGCAAGATCAAAAATTTCACTGCGACATTTGACAATATTTAAAACTATTAGAGGATTAATATATCATGTCTTTGGAAGCTAATTGGTAAATGATAATGAAACTGCAACTGAATTAATTTTATTTCCTCATCAAGAATTCAGTATAGCAGTGTTGAATAGACTTCCAGGCATGGAGCAAGTACCTAAGTATACATGCTTTACTGTACGATACTTTAGTGGAAGAAACACCAGGCTTTTGTCAGGACTACTGTTCCTATGCTAGTTTATAGCTAAATGCATGAACTTAAAAATATGAATACCAATGGCTAATATTAATTAAAAATAAGTATGCATGCTAATGGCTGTCATTAGTGTTTGTATATTAATTTTTAATAAGTACTTCATATACAACCTTTATATATTTCCTCTTTTCATGGTGCTTTAGTGGAAGAATTGTTTCTCGGTCTTGTGCCATCCTCCGAGCATCAATTTCATATATGTGATGTGATATATAATGATTGTCAAATTTATCACTCACTTGATACTTATACGAGTACTGCAATACTCTGGAATAGACAAAGGACTAAACAATCTATTTTGGTACTATATTGATTTGAAATTTTATTTTGGATTTAATCAGCAAGCTAACATTCGATGAGCCCTGACCATTTGAAAAATGAATTGCTCTACCAGCTTGAATAAGCATATTATTAGTGTATTTCAGGTCCCATAGCACATGCCATTGGAAGAAAATATTGATCAGGCATTTATTTCATCATAATGGCAAGAGTTACACTGACGATTTTCTCTTAATTAAAATCTGCATTCCAATGGAATAAAGGATAATTTCAAGTATTTTTGAGCTTACCTGATGAATACTAGCAAGAAGCAAAAAGATGTTGCAAGACCCATCCACCCAAATACTGAAGATAATATGCTAGTTCTTTCTTTAACTTCAGACACAATTCCTTTTATTACTTGCCCCATTGAAGTAGAAGATTGTGTTTGAAAATGGAAGGAATGAGAGAAGGTTACTTTCACATAAAATGCATCATGTAATTGGCGTCCTAATGATTCAAATTCTGTCAAAAGAAAGAGATAGAGTTGCATTTGGTATTAATGATTCCCAATGACCAATTGCTCTTGTAATAATAATCCAAGCTTTTTAATAACAATAATTTCAGTTCGAATGAATCCATAATCTCCTCATGCTAATTTAGGTTGCCATAATTTACTTTTTTGATATGCCTCTTTCACCTCACAGTTTAAAGATATCTATTTATTGTTTTCTATCAAATTATATGGAAAGTTTCAGTGCAGCATTTAATATTATAGTTCACTATTACTCACTTTGCTTAACATAGCCAACTACTTTCTCTCCAACAAAATGAATAAATTCACAAATCTTATCCAAAATTTTAAGGATATGGCAAAGTAGAGATGCCAGTTTTGCTATGGAGCACATCCAGGAGAACAATGGCCCCAATTTAACCACACAGTCATCTACTGAAGCTGCAAAGGAGCGAATGCACCTCTCTGAAGGTGGTCCAAGTTTCCGGTTGCATATATTGGCAACTGATGCAATCCACTGGAAGGCACTTTTTATCATTTTTACTGTATTTAAAATAAGAGTAAAAGTTACTACTGTTGATACTTAAAAAGTTGTACTTTTCTTATATATATATATATATATATATATATATATATATATATATATATATATATATATATATATATATATATATATATATATATATACATATATATATATATATGTGTATATATATATATATACATATATATATATATATATATACATATATATATATATATATATATATACACATATATCTATATATATATATATATATATATATATATATATATATATATATATATATATATTTGTGTATATATACATAAAAGTAATATTGTCAGCATTAGGAAAAAACCCCTGAATCGTAATTTGCAACTGTACACCAATTGTAATCCTTTTATATCCTGCTCAAATTTTAACACGAGTACTTAAATGTAATAAGGAGAAAATATTTTCCATAGTTCAAAAAATATGAATCCATAAAATTATTTGATTTACTTTGTTAGGTATCTACCAATAATTTCACTTCAATCAACTGGTCAAGAATATTGTTAAGATTAAATACCTATGGCATTAATAACAGCCAGATGACCTTAGTTAATCTAATTCCCCGTTGGCCATACACTGAGCTCACATTAAAAATATTAATTGTAATGAAAATCGTGCAAACACCAAGTTAATAAGAATGGTAATAATGAAAATTTCTCACATATGTTTTTGATGACACGGAAAATATTAAGAATGATTTTTTTAGTTTTTTCTACAGCATCTTTGATAGATTGTGTAACCTTTTTAATGGCATCTTTAATTGCTTTTAAGGGCTGCTTCACCATGTTCACTGCATCACCTGCTGCCCCTTTGAGTTTTTCCTACATGCAGAGGGAAAATAATATGGATGCCATTACAGGCTAATATTGTTGTAATGATTTAAAGCAATATACCTTGATAAAATCATCCATTTTTTGAAAATGCCTAGCCTCTCAAAATAATTAAATTTATAATTAAATTAATGTCATGATGTTTATTCCACCAAATATATGATAAGCATACAAATATATGTTTTTGTATTTGCTTTTCAGACTTCCAAAGTTCAAATGTGCATTGTACTATCAAATTAATTGATTTGGGCTTCATATATTGGACCAACAAACACAACAAATTGACTGATAGTCATATGAAGAATGTTTAATCATGCCAAGAAAATATTTAATCTGGTTTTCACGTATATGGCATCCACTTTTAGGATAATAAAAAAGCACAAGAGCCTTGCTAACCTTCCTGATTAAGATTCCTGGTTTATAAGAAATCCAGAGACCATGTAGGAATTACAGGGATCTAGGGATGAGGTATTTCTCTGGTATATCATGAATAAAATGTGTAAGTGGAATGTGGGAATATTTTAGCTCAAAGTTACAACAATAGAAAATTTCAAGAGGGCTCTATGTAATGAGGTGGGTGGTATAGTCAAGAGTTTAGGTCATTAGTTATTCATACCTGAGAGCAAGCCAATGACTGGGAAAGGACATCTACATTGTGCAATACATTACGTGCTGGACCAGCCAATGCCAAGACAATGGCATAGGCCAATAATGCCTGCCGCCCTCGCTTGGAAAATAGAGTGGGAAGGAGCAGGAGAACAAAACACCTGTATTAAAATAACTCAATAGAAATTTTTTTCAAGCATGAGCCATGTAGGATTTTCATATATTCATACATTATTTACTATAATAATCAGAGATATGGTGAAGACAAAGTGATATAAATGATGTAGGCTCATGGTGTCCCAATTAGGGACTGCTCCTACTCTACAAAATAATCTAATAGTGGATATGCATTTTACTTTTGTGATAGGAATGCAAGTACTTATCATTTAGTAGTAAATATATAAGCATCACTTATCACGCACAATAACTTCTCTTGCTATTCCTTTACATAATCGTGAATTATGCTAATTATCCTAAAAATCATGTGACATAGACATAATTTTGGCTGCTTATGTATGATAAATTAGCTGAAAGTAAAGTCATTGAAACTTAGTCAACAAAGTTTGGAATCACTTCCCTATTTCCCTAAATATTCACCTAATATTACACTCCATATGTTATGCCATTAAAGCCTAATAATTTTACATAATATGTGTATGTATCTGGAAAAGTAATGTCTCATTTGTTTAAAGAAAATATGTTACCCACCTTATTTTCTCAGAAAAAGCCATTCCAATGGACAAAAATATTACTAGAGCAGAACTATATCCTGTAGCTGTTGATATTTTAAAATTGAGTTGAAAGATGAGGAAGATAAGAAATAAATAGCTCAGGAAAATTCCACCTATGAAACATAGAGACTTCTTGGCATGAATTCAGCTTTGCCTTATAATACATAGGGCATAATTAGCATGTTGTGATTATGCAATTATGATAAAACCATTAATGCAAGAAAAAATCATACAATATTTAACCATCAGCAACTTACAAAGGAAGCCAACCAAGCTCTTTAAAACAAAATTTCTGAAAGTTCCCTCTTCTCCAAGTAATTTTCTAGACACAAACTTAATGAAGTTGGGAAGTCTTATACATGGTATGAAGCAAGGCCAATTTCTCCTGTGAAAATATTAAATTTAGTCTATTAGCTTCAACGGTAATATTCTTTCCTCATTGAAAGTTTATATTATTTGCAAGACACCATAGCTGTCAGAATCCATGAGTAGTTTAAAATGAATTAATAAACAGAAATTTGTTAATAATTTCAATAAGTGGTTTATGAGTTGCAACATTAAAATGAAGGTATGTTCTTTGTGTCAGTTAGGTGCATTATAAACAACTTCTATAAATGCATTGAATATCCCAATCAGCTGAATATGACTCACAAGCTATGCCAGTAATATCTCAATGGAAAAAATATGAGCTAATGGTTAAGTACTTTATTTATAAATTACAATATGCACAGGTGCTTCAAAAATATTTTGCATAGCACTTCCTATCATTTTTCCATTACTTCTAGTTGCTAGCTCTCTTTTATGTGGGGTTAGGGTATTTCTTTATTTTACCCTTCATTTTTGTTAATTGGTGGATTTCTATTACAAGGCCTACATAAATAGAAAAGGTAAAGAAAAAAAATTAGATGTAGACATATTTAGAAGATTTGGAATAAGTTTAAATCAAATGCATTAGGTAATGCTCAATTAAATCCCCATCATTAACAGTATTTGGTTATACCATTAATTGTTACTGTTTTCTTTTTTTATTATAGTGAACAATAAATAATTTATTTAATTATCATTAAATGATCTACTAGTTAAGGTAGGCTTTGGATCGAATAGATTACCAAATGAATATTCTACGACTCCTAACAAAACACAATCCAGCAACCTAATCTACATCAAGTCTTTCTTCATCTCTGTGTGCTCCCTTCATCCCATCCAGCATCTCTATCCTGTTCCTGCCCTTTCCTCATTTCCCTTACATTCTCCCCTCTATTACAGTCTTCAACATCCCACTGCGGATCAATTAGTGCTTCAACCATTTTTCCTACCTCCTTATGATTTCTCCCAACAATCCCCTCTCCTCACCCACCATAACTAGTACTTCCTCATTTGTTTTCTTCTTGGTCCATTTCACCTATGAATTTGAGAAATTAATTATTTTACAAAGAAAAAATGGACCTAGTAATATTATTTAATAATGGATGATATCCATGCATTGAGAGATAATTAAGGAAATGATTTTAAAAAATCAGGATTTACAGGACCTGTAAATCCTGATTTACATTCACCTGTATAATACTTCCAATAATTTGGCATGTATGATTAATAGGCATGTTATTGTTATTTGGTGAAAGGCAAGTTCATTCATTTATTGGCTGCTGACTCTCAGTATTCCAAACAATAAATACAAATGAAAAATTTAAACTTTGTTCTTGCCAGCCATCATTGAATCATGGAAATATTTTGTACATTAACATGGTTTTCAAACCACAAGCTGTTCTTTATAGCAAATAATTAATAGCACATACAACAATAGCATTTATGTTGACAAGGAACTGTGCCAGAGATGGAGGTAAACTAACCAATACCACAAAACTACTATAGTTTTTCTCTTGCATGGGTAAATTTCAATGAGTTAGGTTTATCACATGGGTAATATATAAGTGCATTTATTTAGTGTCTTCTCAATTTATGATTTGAACAATTATTCACAGCATTAAGGTAGTATACATTAACCAAGACAACATAAACGTTGAAACCCATGCTGAGTTATGCATGATATGAATTGCGTGACTTGAATTGCTTAATACAAATGGGTGGTGGCATATTTAGATTTTGTGCCTTCTGAAGTTATCTAACGTCACCCCGCAACATATTCATTATCAATATAAATTTAGCTGTTACTGTTTTCCAAACACACCCTAGTGACCTAGTGTGTGTTCCCTATCTTTCCCTTTTTCTTGTAACTTTGTTTTTACCTCCCCCCTATAAACAAACCTAGTGCCAATCAAGTTTACAGTCTTGGTATTTCATGTTTCATTCATAATCATTATCCCTAAAATCTTGAGATTTATTACCCCATTAATGCTAAGCTGCCATAGTCCCCTTAAAATTGCCTCAGCCACTCGATGGATTTGTGAAACTTCAGTTGATATCTAGTTATCAATGCTAGGAAATAAAAGTTATGAGTTATTCAAAATAATGAAGAAAATTAATAGAAAGAAAAACATTGGCATTAAATTATTGCTAAGTACAAAGCGGTACCATAAAGTCTTAATTATTACTAATAAATAGGCAAGATAGCTGGATAAAATTTATCCTGGATATTCTGATTCTGATGTACATAATGTTGTAAATTAAAACTATTAATGTTCATTTGTTTTGTTTTGGGTAGCCATAAATTCAAGTAACCTGCACTATGGAGAAGATAGAGGC
The DNA here is from genome assembly GCF_022747635.1 of Hetaerina americana. Classification (NCBI taxonomy): domain Eukaryota; kingdom Metazoa; phylum Arthropoda; class Insecta; order Odonata; family Calopterygidae; genus Hetaerina; species Hetaerina americana. The sequence continues at coordinate 49,460,972 of NW_027286069.1, forward strand.
TCACAGTGTGAATAAGTTCTTAAATTTGAAAGACTTCAGTGCCTAGAAAATCCACAATGAAATGATGGTTGTTTACAGAAATAATAGCTCATCATATGACACAGTTGTGAGGTGGAAAAGGAATTTCCAAACTGGCCACATGCCTCCTCACAGATGATCCAAGTAGTGGAACACTATCAATCACGGACAATACTGTCACAGTGTAGAAAGTGGAGAACTTGATTTAACTAGACTGAAGGGTAACCATCCAAATGATCATAAATGACACTGATACTAGTTCAGAAAGTTTGGGAAAACAATTCATGAAGAACTGTGCACATCAAAGGTGTCAGTATGCTGGGTTCCACGACTACTGACTCCTTTTTAGAAGCACAAACGGCACCTGTTAAGGGAAATGCCAAATCTTTTGGAGCAAAACGTAACAATGGATGAATCTTGGATCCATCAATATGATCCAAAGATTAAAGAGCAAGGAGTGGAAGCACAATGACTCATCTCCTCAAGAAGGTTAAGGTGTAGGAGTCTGCAGGGAAGGTCATGCTGCCTGTTTTTAGGATTCATAGAGTCATCTTGACAGACCATCTGGAGAAGCTTCACACCATCACTGGTGTCTATTATGGCACACTGCTGAATAAATTAAATGATGCTCTGAAAAAGAAACAGTGCAGTATTATCACCAAAGGCATCCATCTTCCTGCCGACAATACATCTGCTCACTATCTCAAGGTTGAAGAATGACAGCAATGTGGCTTCAAAATTTTGCCACATCTGTCCTTTTCTTCCAGTCCCAAGTGACTTTTTCTTCTTTCCAGAACTAAAAAACCATTGAGTTGGAGATTTGACAACAAAAATGACGTCATTGAAAGGGTAAAACCATGGTTTTTTGATGCAATCTGTTGAGTTCAATGATGATAGCATTCTAAGGGTCAAGAAACACTGGGGAAAATGTATAACTCTGATTGGTGACTATGTAGTCGTCAGAATAAGAAATAAAAGATAAGTGTCTAACTACATTTATTTTTTGTAATAATTTAATCTTTTCAAAACCCCCATCATATATATCAACATAGAATATGAATGCATATAAGGACAGATATATACAGAAATGTTTTTATTGGCCTCCATACCTTATCAAAGTTTTAATTTGTTGATTCATATATTTTTTGGCTCTGGGTTTAGCATGCTCTGAATGTTTTCTTATTATATGAGGGTGTTGTAAAAAACAGCCAGTCACCCTAGATTTATACTCACCAAACAAGACTCATACAAATTACAGCCCAGCCATACATCACTCGTTTTAAAAGCCATATGCTTAATGCTAAGCCATAAAATTAGCAAAATCATTCCTAATGCTGTCAACAAAATTAATGTCAAAATATCCTGTATATGACGCAACCCCCAACACCTTCAGAAAAAGGCTAGTCGCAGAGGTGAAATATGTAGTTTATGAATACTTATGTTGGACGATTTTACAGAATGACATTACCAATCGGTGCATCTCATAAACCAGTCAGTCAGGGATGTTTTTGTAGCTTCTTTGGAGTGAATTCTGATAGAATTTAACCGCTCTCTTTCTAAATGCCTTCTCTTCTTTTCTATCTTGTGTGCTTTAATTACTGAAATGAAAAACCTCATTTTTTGACACTAACGACGTACTTGAACGTATATTTTATTAAAATTGTTTATTTATTAACGCTATAAGCTTCCTCTGTTTTCTCGAGTTTTTCACTGCTTAGTAACGAGGATAACAAGTAATAAGTTATCAATATTATAATAGTAAAGTCATGTTGAAATATTAGTTAAACCCTCCGAATATAAGGGAACCATTTTAAGCACCGGAAATATAGATATAATTCACTTTATTTTTTAAGTGCAAAGGCCTGTGTCTTTATTCCTACCAGAAAGTCATAAGGGCATCTGGGGAGTTTAGGCATTCAAATAAAATTAAAAATCCCATTTATTCGTAGTGAAAGAGCGATGGTTTGAAAGGGTGGCGCTTACGTGACATCATCATGATTCTGATCATAGAGCTTATGTATATAGGCCCTCGTTCCTCCTGCTTCTATCGGAGAGGCATTTCATATTCCAACGCCCTTTTTATTTACTTAATTTTCACTTTTCTTTTTGAAATGTATTTTATTCATGTGGAAGTTGTGAATGCCTTTTGATAAATCGTGTTGAAATGGTATATGCTATCCGTTAAGCTACGTTTGTTGCACGCTAAGCACGCCTCGTTCGTAAATTCGCTTCCAGTCTCTCCTCAAACTGCAGAGGAGCGCCGTGTTATACGCTATGTGCGGAGAGGGGATGATCTCGTGTATCCCATGACATCTTGGTATGTCATGTGTGAAGATGCTGAAGAGAGCAGGTCCAAGCACGGAATCCTGAGGAACGCCGGCGTGAACCCGTCACACCCCCGAGTTCGTGCCAAGCCAGCTCACGATGAACGTGTTCTCCAAGTAGGATCCTCCAATCGGATGATCCATGTCGGGAAATGAAGTCGCTGCATCTTGAAAAGGAGGGCTGGGTGCCAGACGCGGTCGAATGCCTTCTTTATGTCAAAGATGGCACTGGCCACCGCCGTCTTCCTGTTGAAGGCGTCCGTGATGAAGTCCATTGTCCTCGTTTTGCGACGGACCGGGGAGTGCCGCTCGCGGAAGCCGAACTGCTCGTCGGGATTGACTCCTTCTTCCCGTATGACGTCACAGATCAGCCCCTGCAAGATTTTTTCGAATATATTTCCGAAACCGTTTAGGAGAGAGATGGGCTGGGAGTCTTTGGGACCCACCTCCGCTCTCTGCGTCTTTGGAAGGCCGACGATTCTGGCTCTCTTCCAGGTGGATGAGAAAAAAGAGAACCGGACACAGCCGTTGAAGACGCTGGTTAGGTACGCCGCCTCCGCCTTTGGAAGCTTCCGGATGGCGACATTGGAAATGCCGTCAATTCCGGGCGCCTTTCCCGGGTGGAGGCGACGCATCTCCGCCATGACGTACTTTCTCTCCATGATTGGCGCAGGAATCTTGTAATTGGTGTCTTCCATGGCCCGGATTTCTTCTTCCACTGCCTCTGAGTCGTTATTCCCTGGAATTGGAACGAAGGTGCTCTCGAGGAATCCCGCCTTTTCCTCCGGGGAAGCCACCACATTGTCCCCGCAAACGATGAGAGGGTCTAGACGTTGGGAGGTCGGCAGTCTCCTCCACACTTTCCATGCCTCGTTGGCCTCTTCTCCGGAGTCGCCAAGGAGATCCTCCATGAGATGGAACTTCCAGTGGTCGAACCGGACTTCTCGGAGTGCATTCTTCACCTCCTTGTCCTGCGCCATGAGCTGCCGACATAAATCCGGCGTTCGATACCGCTACCAGCGCCGATGGATGTTCTTCCGGAGCGTTATGAGTCTTCGAACCAAAGCTGGAAGCGGCACCCGAAACTGGAACGGGCGCTCTTCCATCCTGGTTATCGAAGACTCTATGGCAGCGGTAACCGTGTAGACAAGAAGACAAGCCATCTCGCCCGTCGTTAGCTCCGACATTCCTTAGGCAGCTCCCAGGCGATGAATTACTGAAAGGATGTCCAGTCCGCCCCACCGCAGTGCCACCTCTCCCTTGAAGGAAGCCTAGGTCCCGTTGTCCCGTTAAGAGAGTAGTCGGGTTGCGGTCCGACGAAAGCTCGACACATGTATGGATGCTGAGCGACGTCCTGACACTGCAAACGATCGCGATGTCAAGTACGTCGCCTCGCGCTTGCCTAGGAGTCGTCGGATTAAGTCCCATGAGACCCTCCTCGTCCGCCAGCGTCCTCAGTGCTACTTCCGATAGCCATGTTAGTTTTCAGCCGTTCTCACGATCGCTAACCCCTCCAGGACGGTCAGGAGCAGTTGTCCCTCGGTGGACGAGATTCACTTCCGCAGGGTGCGGCAGATGGTGGCTATGATAGCCCACAGCTCCTTGTCGTCTCCTGCGGCACCCGTTGAGGACACCGCAGGAGATTTTCGTGGCCCCATAAAGGAGGCTTCTAAGTGTACAGCGAGCGCTAGACTCTCTGTAGTCTTCTTGGCATTCCCGCTGTTTGCAGGACTCAGATGGTACGATGCTCGCCGGAGATGCACCTTCCGCGGGAGTTGAAGAGGAGGGCAGAGACTACTTCACCTTCCTCCCCCTCTTCCTCTCCTGTCCCACGGCAGAAGTGGATTTCTCCACTCCCACCGTGCCAGGAGGAGAGGAAGCAGCCTTGTCGCCCAGTGGAGGCGGTGCTACTGCTTTCTTGGAGGAGTCAGGCAACGACGATGTCTCTGCTTGCCGCGGCGTCCTCCTTGCCCGGGGCGTGGCTTTCTCTGCGGTTTTCGTTTCCATGTTCGGACTGCAAAAGAAAAGAAAAGGAGACTCCCTTCTCAACTGGTTTTCCCAGGGTCTTCTTCTTCCTTGGTGGTGGATTTTACAGTTTCCACATTGTGGTTGCCTACTCTGAGGAGGGTTTACCCGAGGCGTTTCGATGCTTCTGGGAGTGCATCGAGATACACCGGATATTTCCTTGACACCGCGGCGTGCTCTCCCCCTCAATTCACGCGGGTAGCGGTATCCGTTCGGGTCCTCCTGCAATCCTTCACCCGGCGCAGCGGGAGCACCTCGGTGCACAGCGACATGCCACTCCTAAGTGGCTGGAACGGTGACAGTTATGACACTGCAGTGGTCCGCTTTCCAGTTGTAGGTCTCTTTTCCCACCCTGCTATGCAGGATGCTCGTAACTCAATTGGAGGCATTGCCCTCGGCGTCTTGACCAGCGTGCAGGCGTGGCGGTCAATGGGCACCGGTTTCCTGGCTTCCATCACCGTCTTCTGTCTGACACTCCGGATCTCGTAGCTGAGATCCGGCAGCATCGAGGAGATTTGGACGATGTTCTTCGATATACCCCGTACGAGGTACCGCACTCCAGGGATCCTCTCTGTTGGCCGGGTGTATGTAGAATTGAACTTTCGAAATGAAAGTAGACTAATGAAGGAACAAACTTTCGCGTCCCTAATTCTTCGTGAAGGATGCTTCGCACACTTTCTCCAGTCTTAGCTCCATCACTCACTTGCCTATCGTCAATCATGATATCGTGCAGCTTTTCGATAGTTTCCGGAGTGGTTGCGGTTTTTAGCAGTCCTTCGCGTGGGTCATCTTCCAGGGATGTGCGACAACGTTTTAATTCGGCTGCCCACATTTTACCTGTTTAAATTGAAGGAGCAGGGTCCCTGTTAACTTTTGTAAGCTTAAGATGAATTTATTTAGTGGTTAATCCATCAAAAACGAAGAATTTGGGGATCGAGAAGGTGCGGTGGCTATCGTACTGGCTTTCCACACAGAGGGTCCGGGTTCAAATCCCGACGGTATTGAATATTTTTCAGTGGTATCTCGATCCCTACTTGAGGTGCTTTGTGGAGGGCACTTTGAGTGAGTATGCCATCCGTCAGATGAGACGTAAAGCTACGGATCCCTTGGCGCCTTTCGTAAAGAGCAGGCTAATGCCGATGCCAAGTTTCTCTTCATCCTTTCTTGCCCATCCCTAATGGCATAAATGACCTCAGCTGTTGGTCGCCTCCCCTAAATACTACTACTACGAAGAATTTGATGACCCCCACAAAATACAAGTTTTCCTATTTTAACTGCATTGGTTATCTGTAGTCTCAAATCTCCATTTCATCATTGTACACCTGGTATATATGTGTCAGAAATTGAACAGGGCAAAGTTCAATGGAGATTACATGTTCATTTAATTTTACATGACTAAAATGAACTATCAAAATGAACTTTCGAAAATGAACTTCAATGAAATTCTGGGAAATGTATATGCACGGTAATATAAAAAATTCATCATTTTTATTCATCAATTAATTATATACAATTGTTTTCAAAATATTTTCTCACTACATGAAATCAATTTACAGCATCAACAAACATTTGATAGTTTTTAAGAATTTATTTAGTTGGACACAGAATGATTGGCAAAACTGTTTGTGGAAAGACAGATATTAAAATAACTATTGCCAACAGAATTTCTTATACAAATTTCAGCACATACTCTGGAGGGTTTATTTATTTTTCTGCTTTTGCCTGGAAGCTTTGAAACGACTGACTGGTCTTGTTACTTGAGCTATGTTGTCAGGTACTGGATACTCGGCCACTGGATTGTGCTCCACAATAACATCCCCAAAAGCCTATAAAGTATTGATTAAAAGTCACTAAATGTATATAAAGGATATCTTATTAACTTTTCTCATGCACATAATCAACATCTTTCCATTCAGTATTATCCACGGAAACACAACAGAAGAAATAGAGTATCAATTTTGACCAGCCCAGTGCTAATAATATTTGCACATTATGGTTCACCGTCCTAAAATCTTCCAGTTTCAATGATTTTATCAATGGAGGGTGTAGTTATACAGCCTGTTGATGCAAGGATTGACAATCACAAAAGGAATTTCTGCCATCACATGAATTAAGACATCTAAACTCTCCTAATTAAAATATTTACTCTCAAAAGCACAGGCGGGTATGGCATATATTTATGCCTTTGATACTGCACCCCAAAAAATCCTACACATACTTTTGAACTTCTCAAGGGTACACTCCTCATTATAAAGTATCATGGGTAGTTAAAAATGACTCAGAACTTTAAAAAATGATTTTCAGGATATTGAACCCTTGACTTTACTGTCTTCTTTGAATGATTTTAGTAACACGTGAAACTACCTGTGGCCACTGGGATGTAGCAATATGACCAAGAGCACCATTAAACAAAAATATGTAGATCCAAGAACCCGAGAGACAATTTTTTCATGCATTCATATATACGGAATGGAATTTTTGGCAGATATATCTTCATTCATAGACTCATTCTTTATTTAATGATTTACTCCCTGACCAAGCTGAGTGACTAGATAACTCTTGATTTTCCTTTTGCAAATTGCAACAATTACACTACTTACGAGGGGGATAGGAAATAATATTTTTCACCCTAACCCAGAACCATCTCCTCCTTTCTTGTTGATGGAAGGTGTCAAATTGTACATTACAATGATCTATCAAAGTATTATTTAAAATGGGAAGCACAAAATGTACTTAATTTCATTACTTGGGTTGGCTAATTTTTGTTCAAAAAATTCAACGGTTGGCTCAGTAATGTTGCACACAGAGTACCAATTCATAAACATTAAACTGCTTCATTTTGGAGGGTTAATTATGGCATATTACAGTTTAAAGTCTCGTTTATCTTAAAATTTAACATTTATTTTATTGGTATTCTGCCATTTAAGGCACATTACCGATAGACACATACACAGTACAATGATACATTTCTTTGCCTATCCTAATAAAACAAAAACTGACATCTGACACTACAACAAACCCTTCATCTCTTTTGCATACTTCCTTCTTCCCTCCATTCTGTCCAATTCGTTTATGTTCCTTTTATCCCATCCTCTCTTGTCTAACATTCTCCCTTCTATCACATTCTTCAATATCACATTGCCGATCAAAACGGTCTGTATCCATATTTCCTGTCTCTTTAGGATATCTCACAACAATCCTTTCTTCTCCCAACATTCCTAGCGCTTCCTTATCGGTTTTCCTTTCTGCCATGCCATCTTTTCCATTCTTCTCCATAACTACACTTTAAAATCCTCTAATTTATGCTCATCATCTTCCTTGTACCTAAATGGTATGTAGTACCCCACCTCAATACCCTCTCTCCCTTCCCATCACCTACCATCATGTTCCAATCCCCCATCTATATCAAATGTATCCTTCCTGGAACCTCTCCAATTATTCCCTCATCAATTAATAGTATACCCCATTGACTTCTTCCTCCATATGACTGCGTGGAAGCATGTTGACCTGATCAATGACTAAGTTTATTGGTTCAGCTTTTACTTCTACCAATAATATTCTATTACTCTCCTCATCTGTGTTTATCACGCTTTTCCCTACCTTTTTGCTCAATATTAATGCCCTTGTTGCCTCTCTTCTATTTCAACATATATTACTCTGTAACTATTACTCCAGTATTCCCTGCTATCCCTCTATCACTTTGGATAGCCCTAAAATACCTAAATTTCCTCTCTCCATCGCCCACTTTATATTTTAAAACTTCCCTGTCCTTAATTACCTTTTCCCTGTTAATTGGTGGGTTATGGAAGTACAAATGGCAAGGAAATATTTCACATAAAATGTTGCTATTCAATAATTAACAATTCAATTGAACTTCAACAGAATTATACTTAAGGTTTGAGAGCTATCTCATCGAAAAATCCCTTTTGAGACAACAGTGACAATTTATGCCTGGAGAAGATAAATGATAGGAGCCTTTAAAGGAGAGGACCTTTAAAACTTGTCATTTATCAAATCACAGGCACTTAAGAAATTCAAATTTATTTGACAAATAGCTTAAAATACATTTGAATATTTATTTTTATCACACCAAAGAAAATTATTTACCTGAAACATCAATAAATATTATAAAACCAGGAAATCATAAACATCAGTGATATTCTCACTTTCACATATTAATTTTGAGAAATATGCTCACTGCACATCTGAAAATCATGCATTGATCAGTGACTAGCCTGGGCTAACATGCAGACTTAAAATAAATTGCTTCTGATTGGCATATAATTGCTCTGGAACTACATGGGCAAACCAAATCCTATAGAAAATAATACTGGCGTAACACTATGCACCAAGGAGGATGATGGATGAGTTATACTGAGCCCTCCACCTACAAATGCTGTTTTAAGTCCATTCTTTATCTGCTTATGCATTACAAAAGGGAAGCATAATAAAACCATGATCTTCAATACTGCTTATTCCTTTATTTATAGGTAACTGAATCAGGGAGAAAAAAATAATGAGGCTGCTTAAGGAAGGCAATCCTTTATATCCCCAGATCCAGTTTTTAGTATCACGAGAAATCACATTAAAATATATTATGGACATGGTACTTGAATTTGCAATTGGGTTCTGCTAACATTTTACAGTATAATTGAATGCTATTTCTAGGCTGATTCGCAAAAGTACTAACACCAACTCATTCACCCATGACAACCATTGCGATACCTAAATACAACATTACTTGCCAGGCAAGCATTTCTATAATGTCAGAAATATGCACTTCAATTGTGTAATGTAAACAAATTCGCCAATTACAACATCAATTGTCATTAGTTGGTATTCATTTGGTTCACAATAATTCAGATCTCAATGCATCAGTACATCACCCAAGACAATCGAGTTTACATTATTAGACAATCACTTCATATTTCACGCATAACACAATGTGTAGCTGCCTTCTGTGCACTAAAGTGAACATTATATAATAGAGAAATTATAACGGAGTTATATATCACAATAAGTTATATAATGGAGAAATAGTTATTATGGAAATTACTTGATGTGGACAAATGTCAAAGACAATATTCCTTATGAGAGTCCTGACTGACTACACAATCCCTGCACTTTTTCCAATAGTCAAAACCCAATCATAATCTCAACTTGTCCTTGCATTGTGTTTTAATATCATGTTATATATGCTATGCGATTAAAAATCCAAATATTATACTAAATACACATACCACTGCTTGAGGTTGCAGTTGATCATTTTCATTGGCCTCAGTTTTGACATCAGGATCTGTTCCAGTTTCAAGCTGTGGTGACTGCAATCTTTCTTGAATGAAGTAACCAGGAATGCCTTCACTATTTTCTTCCTCACTAGGCGACCTGCTCCTTTGTTTGAGAATACTTTTAGGAGTTGAGCTGGGAGAAAATAAAGAGGCATAGTGTGTGTACACATCTGATGGACTTGCAAGCTCACATGGAGGTTGGGAAACACTTTCATTCAGGTTTTCTTCAGAAGATTTAACAACTGCATCACTATGTCGAAAGTAAATTCTCAAAGGCTCTGGCTTTTCCTTCTCTTCAGCCTCCAAGTCCACCGCGTGCACCACTTCAGAAAATGAGACTCTTCTCTTTGCTTGACTGTCACCACTTGGGCTGAGGGCATTATTGATATCTTTACTGCCTTCTTCATTGCCATTTTCATCTTCTGAATCTGTTGAACACCCATCAATATCTTCTCCTGACCTAAACCATAAAAGGAATAAAAATCATACGTGAGATAAATATAAACAACTCAAGATTCCTAGAAATAGAGAAGCATAAGTGGAAGGTCAACATGTAATCACCTCTTTTATCTAAAATGCTTCATAATCTTATAGATACACAGTATGTATGTGTAAATTCAGCATTTGAACAAATGCCTGCACAGTCGAAGCATGCACCTAATTGACAATTGAATCAGTTACCACAGGTAATAACTAGTTATTGATTACCTGATTATTTTACATTAAGTCATCAGTCAGTCAAAAAAGATTTCAAATTCGCAATAATTTTAACACTTGTTGGTAACAAGCATAAAAGTAATTGTTTCCTCAACGACCATTTCTGGAGACATGAAATATTAAACAATGGAATGTTATAGGGGAAAACAACAGAGTTCAAAAATGAAATGAGTATGATAGCAGAAATCACCATCACTGAGGATGAGGGTAAATACATGAGGCTGGATAAATCATCTCGTATGACATAAGGGAGGCCAGTATATTAGGTAGCTGTTGTCTGATGGCAAGCTTTCAAGAAAATAATATCCTATTTTGATGACAAACATTAAAAAATCCAACGGTGAATGCTACTGTGAAATTGCAAACATTACGGACAGCCACAGGTAAAATCAGTATGGGTTTCAAATTGGCAAGCACAATTACTGAACTCAGCAAATTTTGAAAACCACTTAACCTTTTATTCCCACAGTTTATTGTTTACAATTTTGTTTATTTTTCAAGGTAATCACCCTTATGTAATCTGACTGTTATATTTTAATGTTCACTCAAGTATCTGAAAGAGTTTTCCAGAAAAGAAACAAGTCCATATGATCACACTAGGCAGACCCCAAAGCAATAGTATTCCTGCTGAGGTATCTTTGCTTCGGTGGAAAAAACTGTAAGTGCGTTCACTCGTTTTCTTACATTCAGTAAATAATTATGGTTACAGGTGTATCAACTAAAGATAAAAATATACAAATGCATATAAGATAAAATCTGGAAATCACAACGTGAAGAAAATTTGCAAAATATTTTAAACATAGCCCTTCATTGGATATTCCACCTTACTCAACGTTCTGTCATCAACTCTCTCCTCCTTGTGAAAGCCTCTTAACCTAGCACAATTCTTCTTTTTACATCCCGAACTACTTTGACCATGTTGGTCCAAAACACTTCCAAAATACATTAACTGTTCTACCTGCCTCTTTTAATGTTTAGCATAGGCTTTTTCTTTCTGAAAAATCGCATAACCTTTGTTTCATTTATATTGATTCTTATCCCATCTCTATCGCACTGAATTTCCAATTCACTCAGTAATGCTTACAACCCCTTGACTGACTGACAAACTAAAGCTTGGTCATCCGCAAACCTAACTGATTTTACGAATTCCCCTCCAAATTTTATTCCTATCACCAGTTCTTTCCATGCCTCTCTAAACAATTCCTCTACACATACGCTGAACAGCATAGGGAATAAGGGCCCTGCCTTACACCTCTTCCTAACACTGCCCATCTGGTCTCTCCGTTCCCCACTTGCACCTTAGCAGTCTAAGACACGTACAGCTTGCACATTAGCCTCCTGTCTCTCCAACCCATTCCTATTTTCTGCAATATACTCATTAGTTTTTCCCAATTCACTCTATCAAATGCCTTTTCAAAATCTACAAAACAGGCAAATACGTCCTCAGCAGAAAGGCGGAACCATTCCACGCAAGTAAGAAGGTGAAACTTGCACCTATTACAGATATGGCTAATTACTTAATGAAACAAGAAAGATTTAAGAGAGATGGCTAAAGTGAACAGAATACCTATACAGCCAAGATAGCAGGCCAGAAAGTTTAGACAGAATGAGAATATAACATAGATGGAGAGAGCTTAGGTCCAGGCATACTTGATATTGAAATAGAAAGGGCATTAGATACACTGAATGTAAATACAGCCATGGGGTTAGATAACATAACTGTGGAACTGCTCCAGGGTATAAGAAAAAGCAGACAGAACATGGGCTTCTTCGGAAAATTCAATGCATTTATGATGAAGGAATATGGCTGGAAGATTTCATCAAATCGTTGTTGCTCCCATCACAATAAAGGGAAAGGCAGCCATACATAGGAACCGTGGAACAATAGGCTTGATTTTACACAGAATATAAGTTTTACATAGAACCATCAAAAAGAGGATGGAAAGTCAGGTATGATGGCATAGAAGTATTGAGGTCACTAATAGAAAGGAACAAGTACATTCAGAATATGTTTGTTTTGTAAATATAAAGGTGTATCAAATAGAGTCAACTGGGTGGAATTAATGAACGTATTGCAGAATATAGAACTAGAATGGAGAGATCATACTGGAGAGGCAACTTAATGTCAAATGGAAAGTTAAAAGGCAATGCTAGGAAGAGGAGTAAGATGGGGTCCATCATCACCTGTGCTTTTCAACACATGTAGAGGTAACAACAAAAGACGAATGGGAAGAGCTAGAGATAGGACTGGCATTTGATCAGGAATTCATAAAATGAGTTAGATTTGCAGATGGTCAAGCTTTAGGTTGTAAGTGAGCCAAAGGTAGGTAGTCAGCTAACGAATGCTAGGTATGGATTGGTAGGTATGCAATGACAATCAATTTAATCAAAACAAAGCTTATGAGGTTTTCGAAAAGAGCAAGGTCTTATTTCATATCATGGACCATACAAAATATTTGCATATCAATCTTCATAGAAAAGTACATCTCCTGCCCCTTCATGTTGAGCCTGTTGAGGGATGGGTCTGAAATATTTTTTTCTTTAGAAATCTACAACTGGTTGCACATTTATTACGAAAATAAATCAACCAAAAAAGTCTTAGGATAGATGTGATGTGTCCTCAAATTTTGCAAAGCACTGTCTGGAGTGTGGGTGACAAATGCTGGCATCTTACTCTTTGCATGAGAAATGAACCCCTAAACTTACCATAATAAATGTGAAAAGGACCTCTGTTCATGACCAAATGAGAATAAGAGTACGTAGATGGGGTGTCCATAGGCCCAACAACTAATGCTTAGGTCAAGCACAAATTCGAGCTGACAGACACAAATTGATAATTCTGTAATAGAGGGTCATACCAAAAAATTCTGCAAAACTTTGCATGGACCAAGGAAGAAAAGGATAGAGAGATATAAAGGAGATAATTGCTGATAGACAAGCTACTAAATATAATACAATCCCTTACCCAATTTCAATAATGGACAAGATATTAGCTTTAGTTTGAAACAGAAGAATCAATTAATATGCCAATAGTTACAACCAACGCAAATTATGTAAATACAGTAGTTATGAACTTGACCTGTTACATAGAAACGAGCAGTAACATTAACTTGTATGCACATGATGGGCTTCAATCACACAATTTTATAGATAAAATAATTATTTCACTGATTCCAAAGAAGAGTACTGAAAAATATTTTCTTTGTGATAAATTTATTAACCCATATCAATGAAGCTATTACAGTGATTGAATGGATTCGGAATTGACACAGAAAAGCAATATTTCTCTTGAAAAACTGTGAAAAATCAGAAATGGGTACATATTGCAAATACCTTATTAGTTCATCCTCCATTTCTTCGAGTTTTTCAAGGTCATCTAAACGACGCTGCAGAGCTTCCTCGTGATCGGATTCTGTTTTATTTTCCTGGTTCCTTAATTTCGCTAAGTCTACAAAGTGCTTTCGAACATTTTCTCTGTGAATTTCTTTAAAAAACAACAAAAAAAATTTAAAGACAAAATGAGACAATTAAGTTTAACTTGGGAAAAAAAACAATATAGTGTTAAAATCAAAGGGATATTTACAGTTACATATATATATAGAAGTTCAAAAATTTCCCCCTCCTTCTGTTGTACTTGATGCGGTATCCATGGCGCTTTGGTATTACGAACAATGTCACTTTATAAATCTTACCTCGCCACTCCTTCTCTTTCTTTTCATCGTATTCTTCATAGATTTCGCGAGCATTCTCGCCTGGTGACTGGAATAATTCCTGGGTAGTTCCACGCCATGTTTTAATAAGTTCACGTTCTTTTTCGATATCAATAAGAAGGGTATCACAACCTAAAATACGGAATAGTCTTTGTAATTGACCCACAATTAACATGATTTCAATGATAAGAAAAAATCGACGGCTTACGTTCCAGGCGCCGCTGACATATTTCGGTTGCCTGCTTTGCTGATGTTTTCACATACCAGTTGTCACCTATTAATGTTAATATTTCATTTGTATGCACCATTTTTCCCCTCATTAATCCTTGAGATCCGATGGGGATCATAACGTCATAAGATAGTTCATTTGGCAGTGTTTCCAAGTGTGAACGAACTGAAGAGAGCTCAGCCTTGTGTTTTTCGCAATAGTCTTGTTTCGCCTTATTTTCATCCAAACTCTAGTAAAAAATGAATAGAAAGAGCTAAGTACAGCACTCGTAGAGTAGCTTTATTTTACGAGGTCTATTACTACAATCTGATTGCAAATCCATATAACCAGTAAAAACCTAATGACAGTAATTATAACTATCACAAGGAGAGGTAACTCACCCTCTCATATTGCTGATTGAATATATCATATCCAGAAACGGGGCTTGCTGTATTTATCCCAACAATATCACTTTTATTTAATTTTTCCATTCGATATAAACGCGGAAAACATTACACGAAAAATATTTCGGCAGTTCACCTGCAAGCGCGAAAAACAAATGAGTTACGATTTTCAAGTATCGAAAAGTCCGCTATCGACCTAGTAGTCTCGACAAGGCGAGGGCGTGTGAAACAATAGTTAAATGTTTTGAGTCTTATTTCATTTGATAAAGTGATAAATAATAGGACACGGCTTTTAATGATTAATGTGTCTGCAATTGGCTGATTTATTTATGAATGCCGTGATTCATCAAAGAGAGTTAGAGATGCCGTGCAGCCCATTTGGCGAAGCTAGTGCATCAGCTGAAAATTCTGACCGAAGACCTGTTAATACTGAGGATACTCATGAGGAGAATGAATTGAATAATTTTGAGGAATTTACCGAAAATTTTAATTATGAGGTGAATTTTAAAGGTTAATTTTGCATTTATCAAGAAAGCAGGGCTTGTGTCTAATACTTTTATTTTCAGTATGTGACCTGTTATATGTGTAATGGTTACTACGGACCCTGTTTCGACGAGCCAGTCTGTGCCACATGTCATGCCTTTATATTTCCCAGTGATTTTTTTCACCCAGAAGTATTGGCATTTTTCAGTGAGGTGTGTTACCCCATACCATCAATTTGAAATTATTTTTCCAGATGTATCACTCGAGGTATTGCGGCCATTAATACTTGTTTTTAATCTATTACAGCAGAAGACTGACGACGAAGATTCGGGAAATGATGAACCGTCAGACCCAACGTACTATGGCTCTGAGAGAAGGCAATCATCTGCTGCTCGTGGGTCATCCCCAGCAATGCCTTCTTTAGGTCCTCCCCCATATGCAGCTGTGCCTCCGAATAACAATAATAACGTTAATCCTGCGCCAGTGGTGGATCGTTTGGTGGAAAGGTTGCAGATGCTGAGTGTTCCCCGTCAGATGCCCGATGATCTTAGTCCAGGACTAGTGGAATGTTTACCCCCTGAAGGTCATTTCTTGTTTTATATGTAAGATACTAAATCTTGATGCACTTAGAACGCAATGAAGTGCACATATAAACATATATCTTCATCATTTGGCATTTTAATTGCAAAAATATCATGCCTCATAATTGCATTAATTAAAATCATTTTAATTTTGGCTTTCATCTAACAGTAATGGCTATGGGGTGATTTCTACACAATTTCTAGATTATTGTAAAGAGAGAATTCTTTGCGGTCACAATGTTTCTGATGAAGATGATGAATCATTCACAGTTCTCCTTGCGGTGTTTTCTTACCTTGATGACCTGTCACTATGGAGTGTTGCTCATGTGTGCCGAAGATGGCGTCGGTTAGTACTGCGTCATGTAAGTGGAGAACAGTGGAAGAGACACACCACAACTCGTTGGCCTCTCTTTTCTCCGCTTGTACATGTTCCTCTTGATTGCTGGGCTGCTGTTCATTCAAATTTGTAAGTTCATTCGATTTTTATGGACACTCATTATTTTTGTACCTACAATCCACTCACTATAGTATTAGAGCTACTTTTATGGCCTGAACTAAATTAATTAGTAGAAAAACATTTCAATGGCCATAATAAAAACTTCCCAACTCAATTCACATCCACTTTACAAGGAGGAGAACCAAATGTTTGATGAAAAAAATACAAAAATTATCATTTTGAAATATAACAATGGCCGTAACAATAGAGTATTATACTATCAGAAATTTCTTTCCACTAAGTTTACTATTCACTCCTCTTCCATATTATCATGTCATCCAAAAATGTGAAAGCTTTTTTCCACCTTCACTAATGATCCAAATTTAAGTTTTGATGTCATCTTATGTTGAACATCTTATTAGTTACCTTGTTGTTTGATAGCCAAAGCTCATTTCTTGGTCATGGATGCAATTCTTGTTTATTGTTTTACAATATCCAAACTACCATTCTACCAATAAAAAAAAATATTTTTAGGCATGAGCATGAGTGCAATTTCTATTATTTACTTGGGATAGATATTTTGTGTATGCAAAAATGCAATAGCACTTACTCATCGCTCTTAGGGTGAGTTCACACTGAATGGTTTTCAAAAAGCACTGTATGTGTGGCTTATTGTTGTGTGTAATTGCATTCAAAATCAAGCCATTGACAAAATGTAGATGTGAACTCCATGTTACATCTTATACTTTGAATGGAGGAAAGTGAAGTGTTAAATAATGAGCCATTACCTGGGGTGCACTGTGAAAGCAACCATTATAAATATAGTATTCGGAAAGGAGCAACTTTGAAATCCCTAGTGTGCTCATCATGATAGTGTCAACATTATATAGTAGGAATGGGTGAAAGTTGGCAACTAGTATATTTGTTATTAGAGAGTTTCATTCAATATAAGATAAATGGCTCTGGGGCGATGGATAATATGTTTTTTTGTGATTGATTATTTACTTTTTGAGTCATGCATTTGATGTCGTGCAAAGCTGTGACCACCGCATATCTAATAATGCCCCTTACTTAACAGCAATTAATAATTAACCTCCACCACTCTTTTAGCAAATGTGGGCACCCTTGAAAATGATTTTAAAGCAATATCCTACCCCATATTGCCAGATACGTTCTCTGGGCCAAAAATAATGCCCTAATAGTCTCACTCTTGTCAATACCTATTGCCCTAGCACAATACTGTATTCTAAATCATGAATAATGATAGGTATTTTATGTATAATATTAAAGAATGTTAAAATTTGTAACCAAAAAGGAAAGTTTTGTTATCATTGCTGCTTCAAGTTTTCACCTGTTTTTTTGACAAATTTCATCTTATTTTCCAGAATAGATAGTGCTCCTTGTAAAGTCTGCCTCCAGCAGATGGCACTGAGATCACACCCACCAGGAGAGGAAAATTCATGGCGAAGAAATCGTTTAAGGAATGAACTAAAGAGTAAGTTGTTCATTTCATTACTATTGAATCTTAAACTTGGAAAGCTGTTTTTAGGAGCTACAGTTAGAAGTCTAACATTAACCATAACTTAATGATGATGATATTTTATAGTCTATATGATGTATGTATATTCAATAAACTGAATATAACAAAAAAAGAACAGATGATGAATAGAAAAAAATTTTTAAAGCACCATTGATGTCCAGCTGTCTTTTGGAAGAATATTTGGTGAAAATATTGTATTATAAGCTCATTAAAATGAAGATAGCAGAACATGAACTTTGGAATACCAGAAGCTGTAAGGAAATAAGAAGCCTTGGCTCACAGAGGGTTTTTAGGAACTTAATGAGAATACTAGAATTTAGGAACTTAAGTTAGATGCCTTGATAGTGCAATGATGGCGTGTCTGGTGAAAGCATGTAATTAGAAGATAAAAGTCCCTCATGCAGTATGAGCTATCTGGTTATAACCTGGCAAGGTAAATGATTTATGCCCCGTGAAATTTGCATTTGTGTGCATATATTCAGTAACTCTACTGGGTAAGTAAGTAACCGTTATGGGATTTTCCACAGTTTTTTGAACTTTGTGAAAGATAATAAAGGATGACACATTATTTGGAGATCTTGAGAACAAGTGACTCTTGCAAAAGAATTAAATTTATATCTTAGTAAATTATAAATGAACATCAGTTTTGATTTGGATGAAAGGAGAGGCACATATGATGCTATTTTGGCCTATAGGCCACACAGAATGGAAAAGTACACATTCATTGCATTGGTGGATATTGAAGAAGCATTTTATAGCATTGACTGGTAAGGAGTGCTTAATGTTATGATGGACTCAGTAGGAAATATACAGTAGTGATCCATACCTTTCATTAAGTCCTGGTGGCTAATTAAAACTGTAATCTGTAGCAGCAATAAAAAAAGTAGTTAGGCAAAAAAGCACACTTGTAGCTTTTATATTGAAGACCAAGTCTGAGAAGGCAGTGGATGAGATCTAAGGATATTCTACAAGGTTGTGAACCCATAGGTTTTGGTGCTGAGAGAATGTGATCTGACAGTGCTTAGATTAGATGATGGAAGATTATAACGTGAGGTAAAAACAAAACAAGATAGTGGCTGGCTGGTCATGAGCAGAAGATAATACATGTTTAAGATATAATTTTTGAGGTAGTTTTTGGGTGGATACACAGACAAAATACCATTAGATATTCAAACCTTGCCTGGCAAGACGAAACCTGACATTACACCCACTAAAATACACCCTTCTTCAATAATGCATACTTTCTGTCTCCCTCTATTTCCTCCAACGTGGTGGTCCTGTTCCTCCCTATACCTCACTTACGTAATGTGCTTCCCTCTAGCATTCCATCCTGCAACATTCCATCACTTATTAAAATTATCTGCTCCTACTTTTCCGGCGTTTTTTGGGTAACACGCATGTACTGGGCAATAAAACAGTAGCAGTAAAAGTTTTTAAATTGGTAAGCAGAATCAGCAATGATGGAAGCAATGAGGACATTACGAGGCCGGCTGACGAAGTATTCCAACAGAAAAATAGTATTCAAAAAGCCAGTAACACAAGGCTACAAGCTACCAAAACAACTTGAAAATGCATAGTAACATAGATATTTGAAGAATATTTTTTTCTGACAGCAAAGAATGATTGGTTGTAGCAGTAGGAAATATAAAATTGTGAACAATAGAAATGTAATTTTACTGGATAATGATGCATTTCAAGTGATTCAAAGTCTAAAGCAGTCATACAGCGAGTGAGAGAAGATAAGAGTAGCCTGCGGCAGAGATTTGAAGGAAAGATAAATAAGAACTACTGAGAAAGATCTTGGGCAAGCGATATGAAGTAAACAATTGCAGACATGAAAGGATAGTGAATAGGAAAATTGAGTGCAGTGTTTCATCAAGCTAATCCCAAGATTAATGGCCTGTGATTGTATTAAGTAGTGAATCAGTTACAAAATTGATGTTATTAATATTAGGCATGGTTAATTATTAAAATAAGGCAGAATGTGTGATCAAGGTATTATGTTATGTATGTATATTTGTTTAATCAAGTTATGGTGTAGTTGAATGATATGTAATGTTTTTTCACTAATTTAGGTCTTCGAACTGACCCTCCGGAGGGCATCAGAGCAACACCTCTTGACAGAGAATGCTGCCATTGGCAAGCAACCATCACTGGGCCAACTGGCAGTCCATATGAGGGAGGTATTTTCTACCTTTATCTACAAGTGCCGTACAGGTAAGTAAAGATACCTCTTAAAATTACTTACAAGCAATGAAATGCATATTTTTCATAGTGTCTAAAGACTTTATTCAGACAATTCTTAACATGAATATTCATACAGTAGAATTTTGAATGATACTCATTCACTATTTTTGCCGTATTAAAGATTTGAGTTTAGATTCAGTTTTGCAAAGAAAATCCTTTGTAATTTTATAATTTAACCCCTCAGCGCAGTTCTCAGTATGCGATATGTCCCAGTCGGCAGGCCTTGCCCGTGGATCGATGTACGCATTGCTCCGCTCCCTCGGTTTTGAATTATTTTCTGTGGTGCCATCGAATTTTTTTAATATCTATGGTTACCATTGGCCTCATAGATAATGATTCTTCTTAATGGTTCTGTTTCGGCTGCATGATAAGGCACTGCAAAAGGAAGATAAATCTATCAAGTCCGTCATTATGAGATAAGCGGGTTCTTTGCATATACGCTTTGTCCACAGGTTCTGTTCTTCTTTATTACTTGATATGATCTCCCTACCTAATTTCTCTGGGACCATTTGTGTATCATTCTTTCTTTTTGTTTCCTCATAAGAGTTGCAAGGGCAAAAGGCCTCCCCACCGTCTATAGTCTCAGTTGTTAGATTTCTTGAGAAAGAGAAGTGAAAAAGCCTCGTACATAATCCCAATAATGGATCCCAAGAGGGATAAGCTATTTTTGAGTAAAGATAGTATAGAGACTTTAGTTAAGCCCTTGGAAGGAGAAAGAGAAGTGAGTATTGGAGTGATAGTGCAAGTTACAGTGAGGACGTTTGGTCGAGAGGCACTTTGTTGAAAAGATACGGCTGAGCGGGAAGAAGTCCAGGCCTTAAAGAAGATGCCAGGTGTGCTCTGCATGAGGTAAAAGGAGGCATACAGTGTACTCGTGCCCCAACTGCAATGCAGGCCTGTATTTAGAGGATTGTTTCACACAAAACTGAACTTTTAGAATGGAGGTTCGAATATTAAAAGTGAATAAAGAAGTGAAAATATAAAATATAACGCAAAAGTAAGTTCCTGGTGTAACTTTTTGGAAATCCTTCATGATGAAAGAAGACACTTAGCCTTTCCACCAAGAATGTTTTTACTACGACCTAAGTTTCGTAGTAGTAGTAGTTTTTATAGGAGGCGACTGACAGTGGTCATTTGCACTCTTAAGGATGGATGGGAAAGGAGGGGTGGAGAGAAACCAGGCATTGGCATTAGCCTGCTCTTGTCAAAAGGCACCTAGGGGTCTGCAGTTTAATGTCCCATCCAACAGACATCGTACTCACTCAAAGTGCTATCCACAAAGCACCTCAAGTAGGGATTGGGATACCACTGAAAAATATTTGTCTCCAGGATTTAAACCCCCCAATCCCCCCTTGTTAAGTTTTGTTACAGCATGACATCTTCACCTGTAGATGTTACACTGCTATGAAACCTAGTTCGTAATAAAAAATATTCTATGTGGAAAAGCAAAGTTTCTCTTTAATCAAATTAAAAATGACTAAAGATCATATTAAATAGCTGATGATAATTTATATATGAGTAAATGATTGTCTCATAATAGATATAGGCTTGCCACTATCATCATGTTGGAAGTGTCTGAAGTTCCCTTAAAGTATTAATTGTCCAATTTATTTTCTGTTCTTTATCATGGACAAATATGTTCAATTTATCATGTTTATTTCACTCTCAACTCAAGATGCTGTTTAATTATTTTGAAATTTTAACTGAAGATAACTGTTCATCCTTTTCATCTGGTTATCGTCGTATATTTTCTTCTGCATGATTATTAGACTTAATTGAAATGCTAATTGCAAAAATTTCTTCCCAGCTATCCAATGTTTCCTCCAGTGGTACGATTTGTGACAAGAATCTTTCATCCCAATGTTTCACGCCATGGAGATGTTGGAATTGATTCCATCCACCATAACTGGTCTTTGGCATTGACACTTTCAAAGGTGCTGATTTCAGTGCAGAGCCTCTTAACAGATCCTTATACAGAGGTTTGTACATTTATGCCAAGTGTACTTGTATATAATTTTTGAGAGTCATATGACTGAGCTAAGGTTTGTGCTTTGTGTTCTGATTGACTGACAGACCACATATTTTTTGGAAAAGATTGTTGAACAATTATAAAATATTTTATATGTATTAACCAAAAAACTTCACTCATTTACTTGATGGAGAAATGAAAAAAAACTTAGTTAAAGTCATTAATAAATAGATAAAGAACGTACTACGGCCGAGTGCCGTATCACCTACTCGACCATTACGAAAGTCTGTACATTAACAAAACAAAAGAAAAACTCATGAACAGTGACAAAGGCCCAATATCGTCATCCTTGTTTTCAATCTCCCTTCCGGAATCATGACCGTCCTTTCCCCAACGGTCAAACGACCATCCCCCCCCCTTCGACCTTCAAATTTCCCAAGAATTGTACCTTCTCCTGTTGGCCCCTCGCCCACCCACCCGTGCTTTCCCCCCCCCCCCATAACCTTCCCCTCTCCGTTACCATCCCCCCCCTCCCCTACCTAACTGTTACTTACATATTTTGGCTCCGACTAATCATTCTTCTCTGAAGAGGCCTGCTTAGCAGGCGAAACACCTGGTGTCAGGTTTTTCGGCACTTTTCCCCACCAGCACTGTACTTTTGTGTCTTCCGAGTTTGAGTGACGGGTCACTGGCGCCGGGTTTCCAACCCCGTAAACCCTGTGTGTGTGTTTGTGACTTGCGAAGGTCAATTTGTTTGCAAATACCTGAGCGAGGGAGTAAGTGTTATATAATTTTTTATTTTATACTTCATTGGTCTGAATGACGGGTCACTGGCGTCGGGCTTCCCGCCCCGTAAACCCTGCGTGTGTGTGTGGTTGCGACTTGTGACGGTCAATTTGTTGTGCAAATACCTGATCAAGGGAGTAATTGTTTGAACTATTTATTTTATTTTTTCATTTGTTTGAGTGACGGGTCACTGGCGTCGGGCTTCCCGCCCCGTAAACCCTGAGTGTGTGTGTGGTTGCGACTTGTGAAGGTCAATTTGGTGTGCAAATACCTGATCAAGGGAGTAATTGGTAGAACTATTTATTTTAATTTTTCATTTGTTTGAGTGACGGGTCACTGGCATCGGGCTTCCCGCCAAACAATAACTTTCCCACCCCCTTCTTTATTCCACCTATAAGTGCCCTTAAGTGTACGGCTTTGGGTTTTACATTCTTTCCTTAGTTAAAGTCACTTAATTTTTTATTAATACCACCTGAGTTTTTCCAAGTCGCTACATCTTCAGGTCGATCCCTCGCAGAAACTGGGTTGTCTTATTGAATCATTAAGTGAATTTAACTGAGTTTTTTTACTATTTATGTGAAGGTTAATTTCAGCAAAATAAAGCCTGAAACAGTTTCCTCCAACGATTGCTTGAGGATTCTAGTATATAAATTCGCCATGTAGGCCAGTTAGTAAATATGAGACCTCAATTTCGGTTAATGAATCATAGTTGACATGTTTTGATATGCACAATTAAATGTTGACTGAATTGCGTTGAAATAAGTGAAAAGCTTTTCACATCTCTGCTTATTGGTAAGCAATGTAGATTGATAATCACTCCTCAGGTGCCTTTAAGATCCAGTTGGCCACTGATTGTCTGAAGTGATTTTAGGAGTAGTATAGGATGATCATTATGTGTGTGCATTCTCGAGACCCTTGACCTATTGCATTGTCTGCATTCTTCTCAAAGGTTTGTATGGAGCCCCGTGTTGGTGACCTTTATAACCAGGATAGAAAAACATTTGAGGATGTTGCAAGGGCGTGGACTTGGCGATATGCTATGCATGATGTCCTTCTACCAATTACTGAGGGACCTCCATATTCAGACAAAGAAGAAAAAAACTAATATGATGGTTTGTATACTTCATTTCTGTAAAGCATGCACAACTTCTAGGCATCAATAAAATCTAGATGAAGTAGAAAACAGGAAGTGTATTTTTGTTGATGCTTTGTATTAACTATGAAAGATAGCTGCCAAAAATGGTTAATCCATCCAAATTAGGAAAGCATTGGAAAATTACAATTGCAATGACTTCTTATGGTATTACTCCTACTTATGAGATCATAGTGTTCATTACATCCTCAAATTTACTCTCGACATTCTGCACGCTAAAATCCACCATACACTAACAGCAGGAGAGTAGAACAAATTAGAGTGAAATACATTTTTTATGAAATAGCTTGCAAACATTCATTGTGGGCTCAAAATCGCCAATAGGTTTGTGAACTTACAATGCTTCTTTTTAAAAGTAATTAAGTGATTTCTTTTGTACAAGAATGTTATTAATGGGAAAAGATTCTGTTAACTATGAATTCAAAACCTGTTTGATGCAACTTGGTTAAATTTTAAGATAGTTCAAATGTGAAAGGTTATATGTATATTTATATCTTATTTACCAATTACCTCAATATATGATCCTTTTTAACGTTAACTGTTTTAAACAAATCGAGTAGCTTCAGGCGTGATGTGGTGGAAGTCAAACATAATGAATAACTGATCGAAGCACTTTTCTACTCGATAAAATTTTGTTTATTTCACTACCGGGTTTCGATGTATTACATCATCATCAGGTGTTACATAATCACCTGATGATGATGTGATGCATCAAAACCTGGTCGTGAAATAAAAAAAATTTTATCAAATGGAAAAGTACCTTGATCAGTTATTCATTAAACTGTTTTAGTTTGTAATGACTTGTTTCTGCACTACACGAGAACATAGTGCCAAGACAATGATTACAAAATATGTACCTTGGTTTTTCTCTGTTGTTTTATCTGAGCTTGCAAATAGAACACATTTGTTTACATTTATTTTATAATAGAAGAATTAAGTGAGAAATGTAGTTCATATTCTGCATATAAAAATTAGGTAAATTCAATTTACCACCTATGAAACACTTGTATGCATACTCTGAATGCGTTTTTTTATTTGCACATGTATATTTTATCTTTCACATGGTTAAAGAAAAGCTTTGGCTGTGGTACATATTTTTTAGGAGTCATTTGAATTTGCAACTTATTTTATCACTCGATAGGAACGTTTTGCATCTTTTCTTTGTGGCATTCCGCATGAACAAAGTAATTCATGTATCTTGTTGTCCAAGAATAAATGCCAACATTTTTATACAGTTTGCAGAAATCCTGAAAAATGATCAGCTCGGAAATAGAAAAAGAATCCATAAATTAATAAAATAGTATCCTGTTAAATATTCCTACTTTAATGCTCAGAAAAAAATTGGCAATACGTGTTCAATATCTGATTCATGAATGCTATGCTCAGTATTTCAGAGTAAAATTTACTGCCAAATCTGTCTAATCTGCTCCCATCTGGCAAAGCTTAACAATAGAATATGGGATCAAAACATACCATTCACTAATTTTATGTTGTTTGGAAATGGGCATAGCAGTAATGGGATAAGTATGATAATAGCAATGATGGTGATGTTTTCACAGGAAGTAGAGACTAATGACCAGGACGTTGGAATAGAAACAATCACAAAACATTAATTTTGACATTGATAAAAAATGGAATTATAAGATTTACTTACACTTCTTGGGTACAGATTTAATTCAAATGAAGGAGGTTGGTGAAAATAAGCTGTATGGAAAGGAATGCAAAAGAATTATTGGGGACAGTAAAAGAGATGGAAGTAGATTCATGGAGAGGAACCTCGAGCAGTATATGAGGAGCTGAAGAAGGAAGCGAAATATTTAATGCTTTAATTGTGCAGAAGTATCTGCATTTGTTTTCCGGGACCCCTTGAATGTCTGCCTCTATACTTTTAAGAAAAATGCAATAAATGTTAACAGGATTATTTATTTTAATCTTTACCCTTTATTTTAGTACACAAAAAAAATGAATCTACTCTTACCAAAGTAGTTCACATCCAATATTGTTATCTACCCACCGAGTTCACTATTAAAGATGAGTGCTGGATTATAAGTCTTAATGACAGGACCATGTGACGATGAAATATCAAGGGACATTTTTATATTGACAAGTATTGTACCACGTTATTCATATATTATAAAATCCCGGAATAAATTACTATTTGTCTACTGCCCTCAGTCTGAAAGTTTGTTTTAATACTTTCATTCTCAAACCAATGTTCTATTGTATGCTCTTGTACATATGTTTTTATTTCATGTTGATCATAAAAATAAATGTGTACAAGTAGGATAAGTTAAAATTGGTGCTGCCTGCCATTAGTAACTTATTTCAAATGCATTGTTTTTTAACAATTTAAAACATTTTTTTTCATCTTTCATTTCAGATGATACTTGTTTCAGAATCTCAGTATTATTGATTTAAATGGTAAGGAATTTTGGAGATATGACCTCCGAATACAAGTAAGGCATCAATGAGAGAATTGAATTTTATTCTGCATTTTTTTCTATTTTAGATCCCTTCAGAAGATTCAGGTCTGATCTTAAAGTAACTCGAAGCAGCTTCATTTAATGTGATTGTTATTTTTCTGTATGAAATGCTGTTCATGTATCCAATTTTGGGGGCTAAACTGAGCCCTTAAAGAGGTATGTAATGCTATATGTATAAATGCAATACATCACAATTGTATTTCTTTGAAGAAATCTGGACCTGCAGATTTCTACGTTCAGTTTGCCTTCTAATGTTTCAGATTTAGTGAAGACCTCAGAGTCACTTATAATTTCTCTTCTTCTCAAATTTGCTAACTACAAGCAATATTTACCCTTACGTATTGAAATTTAAACCACCTAATACATCTTGTTGAGTTAAGGCAGTCAAATTCATGGAATTTGTAAATGTGATTCATAACCATTTTTTATGAAATCTATTGTATGACAAGTAATTAAAGTAACAGGTGGGACAAAATAATGTGAAGACAATGTTTTGTCTTCTGTACCATCATTAAAAGTTTTTTTATGCTAATAAAAGTCCTATTATCTTACAAACAAAAGAATGCTGTTATAGGATATCAATTTGATATTGTTTACTGAAATAGCACAAATAAAGGTGGTATTTAATGGCTAAGTTAAGTTAAACTGTACTTACTGTTTTGTTATTTCATTTCACTTTTTTTTTGTGGCAATTAAGAATCAAATGAGATGAGCTCAAGCATGATAGTTATAATGCTTTCTAAGTATTAATATCAAGAAAGCAGTTCTGATTTACTAAGTACATCGTTCATTTATGGAGGCAATAATAAATAATTAGCAATAGAAACTGGATTTTTGTCCTCTCAGCATTTTTATTAAAGTGCTATGTACTAATTATACCATATGACAACAATTCTTGGGCAAGTTCAGCTGAAAATAATTCTTTTTGACGGCACATTATTACCATACATCATTGCAATATTACTATGTACTGTATTGCCCAGCCCATAAATGCACTGTGACTTTTCATGCTAGAATTTACGAAAAATACTTGGATGAGACAGGAAAGGGTCAACATATTTTGATATTAACCCTAAATAAAAAGAAAATTGAAGTTTTACATTAAAAAAACAGCATCTCCGTGTAAATCTATTCGTCTTAGAATTCCAGAAATTTGTCATCTCTGTTGCTAAATCTTTTTTGCAGTTATTTTCACTGGGTTTGCCACTTTCCTTTTATACAGTGTCATCTTCTCCTCAATACAGTGTATTTCTAATTTCTCATTTTAAAAATACATTATGATAGTCTTACTTGAATCCCGAACACTAAAAATTGACAGCCGTTTCATTCTACCCATCAATTTGACACCATGAGTTACCGCCTTATAACCTTTCTTTGTTATTTGTAAGTGGCAGCTTTGGTGACATTGTATACCTGGTATGTATTCACAAACCATATCTCTTCATGAATCTCTTGCACCATGATGTCCCAGAAAATTTGGTAATAGACGAACATATTGCTTATATTCTTGCTTCAATTAAAATCAATGTTGTTTAAAGAGTGATCCTGTGATTTATTATTCAGTTCTCAACATAATCCTCATGCTTTGGTCATCTAGGAGAACATGAACATAAATTCTTTTACTCGTATCCGCATTTACTAAACCCAACTTCTGCACCCTCTATTCTCTTATCATCTCAGTTGTAGGTGGGCCAAAATGCCTTTCAGCTGCCCTGTTTCCTTATTCTGATGCATGATCCATGACTTAAGTTTATTTGCAATACTGTGTGAATATCTTCTCTCTTGAGATCCCATGAGGTCATCATCATTTTAACTTTTTATGCGATACTTAGTTTCTGTTATTATTTCCAAATTATCAAAATTTTTATTGAATGCAATCATTTTCTATGCCTTTATGGTTCTCATACTGCTTGAAGTTGAATGCCTGTTGACTCCTAAGTTTATCAGGAGACGTACAATGTATGTACGTCATAGGGATGACAATCTTAGCCCAGTGCATTTTGCAGGAGCACGACAATGAGATGTACAGATCACCCAGTAGCTTAATACTTTATTCATGGGGTTATCCCCTGGTTAAGTTGGTATTTTAAAAAAAATTGTGTATATCAAAATTAACACATTTCTTTACCTATTAATATCTGTTTCTACTTAATTTGAAAACCTACTGTGATTCTTTCATACCTGGTTAAATTAAGAAATGACCTAGGTGGGACAATGAGTTAATTAAAATGGAATTTTAAGATATAAGGCTTCAAACAATGTGAGAACACATTAGCCTGACATGGGATCAGGTGACATTTTAGTTCTTCAGTTGAAAATGTTTACCAGTTGCCTTTAAATAACAATTTAATGTTCTAAAAACTTGTCTTAAGACAACACAATAGATTTGACATAGGAAAGCAATATTTAAAATGGAAAATGCAGAAATAGTATTCATCTGTCATGTTAAATATTAAGCATAACTGCAAAATTGAAGTGGTACACCAGAAAAAACTATTGAAAACTAGAATGTCCCCTCACCCTTTGATTGATTACACTCATGTGATTTACAGTAGTAGTAGTAGTTTTGAGGGGAGGCGACCGACAGCTAAGGTCATTTGCGCCATAGGGGATGGATAGGAAAGGATGAAGGGTGGAGAGAAACCCGGCGTCGGCATTAGCCTACTCTTTACGAAAGGCGCCAAGGGGTCCACAGTTTAACGTCCCATCCGACGGACGGCGTACTCACTCAAAGTGCCCTCCACAAAGCACCTCAAGTAGGGATCGAGATACCTCTGAAAAATATTCAACACCGCCGGGATTTGAACCCGCGCCCTCAGGGTGGGAAGCCAGTACGTTAGCCCCCGCACCATCTCGATCCCCGTGATTTACAGGCAAATGGATGGAAATGAGAATGTTTGGCAGATATGTAATATTTCATTATTAACAGTAAAATACCAGATATGATATTCTTTTTAATTTATAATGTTTATTTCATTACAGAGGGAATGTAAAACATAAACCAATAATGCCAAAAACTTAGTTTACTTTATTTGTGAAACAGGCAAAAATAACTTCATATGCAATAGCTATGATAATCAATCAAATAGGTTTCATAGAATCATTGACTGCATGTAACATCTTATTGCTTCCACTGTGTTGTTACTATTATATTGATTTCCTTATGCACATCTGTTTGCCATTACATTTATTGATATAAGTTTCTAATGTCATATATATTGAATATGATGTTATTTTGCCTATTTCACTGATAATAATTATTATGGGTAGATATTGAGGGGGAAGGCTAAGCCTTATTAACCTAAGGTTTAATTTATTTCAGATATAAATTTGTTTGGAGGATGGGGAT
Source organism: Hetaerina americana (assembly GCF_022747635.1). Classification (NCBI taxonomy): domain Eukaryota; kingdom Metazoa; phylum Arthropoda; class Insecta; order Odonata; family Calopterygidae; genus Hetaerina; species Hetaerina americana. Next base: position 49,490,693 of record NW_027286069.1, read on the forward strand.
GGTAAATATTCAAATCCAGGTTTGAGAAGCCAGTTAATTTTAGGAAAACTGCTTTTTTTTTAACAGCAATCATGGCTACAGTATGTCTGGGGGCTGGTGTTCAGCAAACATGTACTAGTTTAAATCATGGGCGAAATCAGCTTCCTGTTTACTTAGTTATGGAGAGGCCTTGACATTCGAATGAAGCACACTATGTATTGATTTTTAAAAAACATCGGTAATTCTACTTTCCATTTACAAAATTTTAATATTAAAAAAAATGATTTTGCTCTTCCTTAAATTTTTCTCCAGCTTAATTATGACACCAATGATTATTATAAAATATGCCATGCTATTTAGTTTTTAAATCATGTATTTACTCAAATATTAGGCAGTTTTCTCTTGGCAAACATCTTTTTCCGGTGATTAATTCAACTCTTGCTCACACAGTTCAATCACAAACATGTTTACTCTGATAGAAGGCATGACCCTGAACGATTTTGTGTTCCTTTATGAAACTAAAGGGATTTTTAAAAAATCACCAAAATGTGCAATTTATGGCTTTATTATTTAAAAAATGTAATAAACAATCATGGGAGATTCACAACAGAATGTTCATCCTCCTCTTTCTTCCAGTGCCTTCGAAATTGCTGCCATGGATGTATGTCTTCAGCTTCTGATAGGTCTACTTCCTTAAGCCATGAGGCTAGTCTTTTACAATATATTTCATAAGCGGTCATTGAAACTTGATTGGTTCTATGTAGGCTGTCATTCACTTTATCCTATTCCATGGAGGAAAGAAAGTTGTAATTAAGACCATCAGAGAAAATTTAAAATATACAGTTTTAAGCTTAGGTAGGTAGGTATTCAGTTTTTCAGGGCAAATGATTTAGATTTTGCCTAACTAGCAGTAATAGAGGGCTTAGATTTATTTTTTCCTATGGAAGCAAGCTTAGAAGTAATTTTGCCCTATAAAACAGAGTTTGGAATATTTCATAAGCACCTTTGACTACACTTAATTTTAGCCCTCAAGTGGTGGAAATGCAATTTTATGCTGATTCACTGTTAAGAGTGATTTGACCTTTGGAGAATGCGAACAAACTATTTATAATTTAACACAAGTAATTTTTATCTTAAAATAAAATTATGCATCCTAGCATCAAAAAAATAGATAACTGGAAGACATGCATGAAAAAATATTCTGAAGTGCATTGTTACCAACATATGAAATAAAACCACTTGTATGTATTCACCTCGGCTAGTATGACATACAATGATAGTAAGTGACTGTTCCTGTAACAGAACAAGTTGATGGAAAGGTGGACAAAATGTATGCTTCACTGTCATCTAGAAAGGTACATAAACATTTGTGTGGAGGCAGAGCTCCAAAGGATTTGGCCACAGCTCTTGGCTGTGATTCAGTATTACCATAGCCATTCTACCTTTAGTATTATCCACAAGCTTACATGGATAGCCTGAAAAGTTTTTGACGTAACAAATAAACGAGACATTTTTTTCTTCAATTTTATTTTCATTTTTCAACATAGTCTCCTTTTAAGTGGACACACTTTTTCCAGCAATGCTCAAACGTTTTTAACCCTTCCTAATAGTTGGTGATGTTTTTATCCACAAAATAGTTAATTACATAACCAAACTCAGCTCTAATACATCTATAAGGCTCTGTTCAGTGAAATGTCATAAGTAAGTTTTTATTCACATAATATACTTGCATTGTGCAAAAACACCATTTATTAATTTGTTTGCTTACAGGGTAATGTTTATGTGATGATAAGTTCACTGATATGACTTCAGTATTAAATCAACCATTGAGTGGTGAAACATGTTGAGTTCGCCTTAGGCATTTAACATTATGAAGCAAGAATGAGACCATGTTAAGCACATTGTGCATTGAAAAAAGATCCTTCGCTGGGTAATTGATATTTATGTACATAAATATTAATTTTAACTGTAAGATGTATGTACATAGGCATCAAGGGTAGCAATTTATCCGGGAAATATTGATATACCATGCAGGTCATATCATATTAATATTTTCAATCTTAACAATTGAGATCAGCTTCAATAATGGCAAATAGAACAAAGACTAGGTATCTCATGGATACCGAAAAACTTACCTCTTTCAGAGCATTTCTAATTTTGACTTTGAAATCATTCAGACGCTGCAAAAGTTGAGCATTGGGGCGAATTTCCTCTTTGATGCAAATTTCCATTAATTCAAGAACATGGAATACTTCTGAACGATAGCAAGCAGACTTCATCAATGTGCCCACTATTTCTGCATTTAGTCTGTGAAAGGATTAAATGTAAACTTACAATTAAACATGGATACCCTATTGACTGTTGCCAGTAAAAATGACATCATCATCATAATTGGTAATTTTCCGATTAAAGCTAGGTTTTTGATGTTTTCTGAAACTATTACATATAAAGCAACAATGATAAAATTGTATAATAAATGTAACCATAGACTTAAGTGGGATAAGCATATGTAGGAACCCTCAATATGTACATATATATTTGTATTGAATTCAATAAACACGGCATATTCCTTGAATGATTCATGAACTCGAAAAAAATATCATGCGGACTTCCTATTGTTTGCGCTAGATTATTTCTTTCTCTAATCCTCCATATTTCAAACCTACTCGGATGTCATCTAAAAAGATTCTTCTCATCCTTTTTCTTCTCTCCTTGCCTAATATCATTCTATCTATTGCAACTTCTCAAATCTTGCTCTCAATATTTCCTCCACTCACTTTCTGCCTTCATTGGATTTCATCTAGCAGTATTAACTCTGCCCATCATATTTAAAACTCCATCATGGGTGTTTACTGATGAAAAATAAAATCATTGTAAACTGGGAACAAGGTGTGAGCATGACTGATCTAGGATGCACATAAACAATTATCAGTACCAATGATTGGCCTTATCTTCACAAACACGGACAAGACTAATAAGATAGATACACATATGCAAGGCTTATGCTTATGTAATTGTAAGGTTTTCATGAAATGATGATCATGGCAGCCTTGCATCTCCTGTTGCCAGGCTAGAACACATGGCCGATTAGCTACAGTCACATAGTTGCCAGGACTCATTTTCTCTCCTCTGTCTATCATAAAAAGCAAAGCAAAACCAACAGCAACAGTGCAAAAGATGCAGAAGAAGAAGATCGAATCAGTTAGACTAGGAACTTGGAATGCTAGGAGAATGTTAAGGATGGGCAAATTAGAGAATATGAAGCAAGAGATGGAAAGAGGAAACATTGATATTTTAGGTCTATGTGAGTTGAGATGGAAGGATAGTGGGGTTTACTGGAGTAAAGTTATATAGTAATATACAGTGGAGGGCAACATAAAGCAAGGAACGGATAGCATATTACTAGTAGAGGTAAAAGCACAACCAAAAAACTTGGTCATTGTTCAGGTATACATGCCACCAAGCAATCATAAGGAGGAAGAAATCAATAGGGTATAAAAACCGGTTAGTTAGCCAGGTCATATCTGTAAGGTGGGCGAGTCATTAGTTTAACCCCTGTTGACTCCAGGGACTGAATTGTAAGGTTGGCTGTGTGCGCAGATGGATTGTCATGGCGCAGGACGATTCCCTGCAGTCCTGTCATCAGCTGCCATTCTTGAAGCTTTACATGAACTTTTGGTAGACATACTATTGTTTACCACAGAGCAGTAACAATTCTTTGCTAAATCAATTCTCATGCCATTTTATTTCTGACACTGCTTCACTTTTGTTGGTGGATGTTTGTTGGAAAAAAAATCCATCCAGTCGACTGGTGCTAATTTTCAGGATCAAACTGATGAAGCCACATTTTGCCGCCAGTAACTATGTCAGAAATGTGCCTATAGTTGCCTCCCAAATCTTTCCAACATTTCTTCGCACCATTCAACATGGATGTGCTTTTGTAACTCTGTAAAAGTGTGAAGCACCCATTGAGATAAAAATATCATGACTCGAAGATTTTCGTGTAGGATTTTGGAAACTACCAGCAATGCAATCTGCAGTGACACTTTCATATCCTTAGATTGTTTTCACAAACCAGTTTTTCCACAGCGGTGATATTTTCCACAGTCACTGCAGGCCCCGATATGCCCATTCCTCTCCTTGTCTTCCATAGAACTTCAATCTCCCCTAAATTCTTGAAACTTCTGAATAATTGTTGTATGGGAAGGAGCAAGGTCCTGAAGATCCATTGCAAAGGATCAAGGCTTTCAGATGCATTTAAACCACTTATAAAATCATTACCCGAAAGTGCTCTCTTGACGGCTCCATTCTCACAACACCTGTATATTGTGTAAACAGAAACAAAGGAAGACCCCTAAGCGACATCGATAAGCCAAGCGATTTGCAACTTGCATGTATTACTCGGAAAGGATACCATTTATTGAAAAGGCAATTATTGACTCTAACATAGTCTGTCTCAAATTTAATGCAAGGATGTCGAAAGGTTACTGAGGAAGGGTGACATTGGAGCTCTATAAAAGTCTGTTGAAACACTATCTGGAAGTAAGAAGGGAAGATCTGAGTTAACAGTTAGAGATAAGTCTGGTAAGATAATAGTTGAAACAGAAAAGGTCCAAGAGAAATGGAAGGAATGTATAGAGGAATTGTATGGGAAAGAACTTAGGCTTAGAAAGGGCATTAAGGGAGATGAAATCAAATACGGTTGTGGGGTAGACGACATTGCTGCTGAACTACTAAAAGATTCAGGAAAATGTTTAAAACTGTATCTTTATGACTCGAATATGATAGTATTTTCATGTTTCAAGTAGTGACGGATGAATCTCCCCGAGTCCAAACTTCCCAAATTAGCACCATTTTTTGTATCTAAGTAAAAAATATGAAGTTATAGGTCATTATAATTCAGCTTACATAACTCTTTCATAAACTTGGCTTACCTAAATCCAGCTGCTTTCATTTCATCCATAAATTGTCTAGCTGCATGCTTGTTTCTGCAACCCATGGCTAAAATTCCGTAAGACATTATGTTAGGAGATATGCCTTTGGCTGACATCATTGGGAGAACAAACTTTAGAAAAAATGAAAAAAAAAATTATCTGTAATACAATTTTAGGAATGGGATTATCATTTCCCCTTACATTGCTTCCATGTTCATTACCAATAGGTATATTTTTTACCATTATCAAAGTTTGATACAATTCATCAAAATGTACCTTATTTTATTAAAATATTTTTCATATTTATCACATCAAAGCTATAAGTCTATTCATACCATTAACGAAAACACAGGCATCAAGATGTACAGACTGTCTTCATAATTGGAATTTCTCTCTATGATGACTCTACTTCAAGAGGCTTATAGTACAAAATTCTTATATTTATCTTTTACAAAATTATTTAAAATCATCTTTATCATTTTCATTACCCCATAATTCATTCTATTCACCCAATTGAAAATTTGGCTGAGTTAAAATGACTGCTAGTCAATTACTTAAAATTTTCACCTACACCTCATCATTATGCAAAAAAATCAAAACAAGATTCAAATGTATATAACATCGACAGTTGCAAGATTCATTCCATCACTGTTTTCTTGCCCTGATAAGCAAGCTGATAAGCAGGTAAGGACATGTGAGCCAACTCTTGCTTGGATTGACACTGGCAACTGTGGTCCACTGTGAGCTGACTTCCTAAAGCTCCTGGCAATTCCACTAGCCCCTTATCTTCTTCACCATCACTCTCTCCCGATCGAACATTTGATGCCTTCAGATACTACATCATGCTAATGTAAGGATCATCCAATACATTTTTTCTGAATAATTTTCCTACAAGTAGTTTCACCTCTGATTTTCCCTTTTCTAAACTTATTTTTTTTTAGGTGTAAGAGAGATTGTTCAAATGTCAGTTTAAAAAAACTAAGCAGTTCTTCAATTGCATTGCCGAAAACTCACTATTGAGAAATATTTGAGAGCAATTTTACACTTTTGATTAAGTAAGTGAATAACTTTAGTGTGGCAAAAAAAAGTGATTCATATTTCTAGCCACTAGCATTGAGAGAGGAGGGAATTGGGAAGGAGGTAGATGGGAGGAAACAGAATGCCTCTTACTGGGCTTAACAAATACCTGCCCATCAAGTAATAAGACATCAGACAATCAGCACCATACCATAGCTTAACCTAATGCTTGCAAACACCTAGAATACATTCCAATGATTCCTATTACTTCCTATGATAAGTTTACAATTTAAATACACAGAGTTCATTAAAAATAATTTTCAAAGGTTGGATAAACTCCATAATTTACAATGAATAGGCTTATTTCAAAAAAGAAAAGAATGGCAAATAAAAAGAATTTTCACTTGAATAATTAGTACTATTTTTCTATTTGTGAGAGTACAACATTGTCATTTACATAATAGTTGCCTTGAGACATTTATCATTTTCATTTATGTATGTCTAATAAATACCAGTTTATATGCTGAATTGTTATATCTGTTATTGGATAAATAATTATCATTATTATAATTAATATAGATAACTAAACATACCCGTGCACCTTCGTAGTCATATCTTATTGTTCGGTTTTTCATCAACATGTTGTAAAATTCAATATCCATTTCCAGATTGACTTTTTCTAGAGCCAAAATCAGTTCCTGAAAAAACATAATGGGTACAAATAATAGAAAATAATGCAAATATTTCATTTCCATGAAGAGGATTAAAATACGTATATATGATGACTATGAGTCTATTAAATCTCTGACAAAGCCTAGATATATGATAGCATTCTGCTTCTTGTTGGCATTATTTCACTACTATTTACTCAACATAATGAATTTCTTAATAATGCAAATGTACTAATGAATAACAATTGGAAAAATAGAATATTAATGAGATACTAAGTGGAATTAGTACATGTAACAAAATTAATGGATGAATGATGAAGACAAAAGTTTATCAAGCAATACAGATATAAAGATGCAAATTAAGAAACCTTCTCAGCTGATTCTGTTTGAGGGATAACATCCAGAAGTTGAGTGAAAGTCTTGATATTTGGTTTGACACCTTTCTTGGCCATCTGCTTCAGAAATCCCACACAGCCACCTAGGATTTGAAATCTTGAACAGAGAATGACATTAGGACATGTTTATAGGCATATAGCTTTTGTTTTAACAAGTATGTGGTAAATGCCCATATAAAAAGAAATCACTTTGTGAAAAGAATATATAGTATGTAGGAATTCCAGGTATTATCCAAAAAGAATTGTAAGAATCAAACAGTGGCATGGTCCAAAAAAAGCACTCTCAAAGACAAATATGTAAATACATAATAATACCTTCATTGGACTATGGAGAAATTCAAACACATATATTTTATAAAATAATTTTCATATATTGACCTAATTTTTATTAAACATGAATATAAAATTCACAAAAGAATTCACAGGAGATCAAATTAAAGCTTTCAGCATAGTCAAATTCTAAAACGGTAACTTATTAATGGAGTCATCTGCCAATGTTCATTACAATGCAACAATTTCAAAGTGTAAAAATCATTTGCCTTGACCAAGATTTGAACCCGGATCCCTCAATATATGGCCGCATGCTTGAGCTAGTTGACATTGTATGCACTGTATCTTGTCATAACATCTTGTTCCTTTAAAGCTCCCAATATGTCAGAGTGCAAGAGGATACCATGGTACCTTAACTGGCAAAAGCACTTGGCCAGACATTGAGGGACACGTGCGAATTCCGGTCAAGGGGAATGATTTTTATGCTTTGAAATTGTTACATTGCTTTGAACATAGTATTTGTCTTTTTGGTGATAATACCGAATACATATTTTGTAATCACTATACCTTGCCACTGGATATAATTTCTTAAGCATATTACACATTTAAAATACATTGCAACTGAATTCGTATGACTTTGTATACTCGTTTTTTCAATATTTCACAATGAGATATCATGATACTGGTTTATTTCAATTTTTGTTTCATTATTAAGAGAAAAGGAGGCCAATTATAAGTTCATAATTACCTGTCCTGTGGTGAGGCTGGGTTCAAATATTTATCCAATTCACTAGATACTATTTCATTTCTATTATTATCTTCATTATTAGTAAGAATAATTTCATCACACTTTCTTCCTTGTATTTTATCTGGTTGGATGAGTTTATCATTGCTTTCTTTTGCATCTATGTTGTTTTCAGCATCAAGGGAACCAATTTCTGGACTTTCTTCCTTTAATTTTACTGGCAAGGCTAATATATCCTTTCTCTGCATACAAGAAAATATTTAACATCAATCACATAATAAGGGTTAACAACCACCAATGTCCACACATGTTTATAATCTGAATTAGAGCTTTAGAATAATTGACACAAAATACTCAAAAGTACCATTTTTTCCAACAACAAAATGTAAATAATTTGAAAAATTTTAAGACATGGCTGCATTAAAAACTCAGACAACATTACATATATTTATTTAAAATTATAATGATTTTTGTTTTTTACACTTGACAATTCATTCCTAAAAATGAAAGATAGCTACTACCTAAGCAGTGGAAGTTTACTGGAGGACCGAGTGAAGTGGAATAGTTATGATACCAAATAAATTGAGAACCAAGATATGTGGGAAGTATCGAATCTTCAGCCTGCTGTCGTATGCATCCATATAGTTGAAGGATAGAAGGAAAGATTGAAGTCAACTTGATGCAAAACCAATTTGGATTCAGTAAAAATTGAGGAATAGGGGAAACCATGCTTGTACTTTAGTATTACAGCCATAAAGCATGGGCAGGTTTTAGAGGGGATGGAATCTCTTTCCTTTTTCAACATTCAATAATTGCTTCTTCACAGGATTCTTGTAGATTCTTTAGATGCTAAGTTCTCTACAACTCTCTCTAGCACTGCTTTCCTCAATCCAACTTAATATCACATTGCCCTCCTAAAATTCTTTCACCTGTTGAACACACACTGTCTTCTTTAGTCCCCCAACCAATGTCTGATTGGTGACATTTTCCACATACTCCCACTTTAATTTAGTTTTCTTTTCCAAAACATCTGTCTTCACTTGGACCCTTACTAGCTACACGGGGTTATACTTGCAATCGTAAGGCAGGAGACATCGTTTTCTCTATTCTTAAGAAAAAATTCAGTTCGTATTTGTTGTCATATTTGAATGTCTGGTGCTGACATTAGGTGGTTTACCCATAACAACTACATTTACTTCCATGAAAATGTTTAAAAGTAGATGAAAACAACTTTGAAAATCTCTGAATGATAATCAGATGCCATGGAAATTGTCCACCCATGATAAAATGAGCTTTGCTTCTGATAGCTGTTAAATGAAGCCAGTTCAGGCTAATACAGCATGTGCATATAATTGGCCGCTTCAACCAGTCGACCAGCTCATAAAACTGTTCCCTAAAGACTCTTGTACGGCCATACTTGCCAGCATTACTGGAAACTTCCCCTTGCTTAAGAAATCTAGCACTGTTCTAGAAACACTTTCTTTGTTGAAGAAATTCATTTCTGCGCACTAACTTTCCCTGTTGCACCTTTTCTTGAGAGTGTCAAAGAGTTCTTCCTCATATTCGGTGGCATCTGCGACACTCTTCATGTGCTGCGGAGTTTTTTCTGATTTGCCACACATTTGGACATTCAATTTATTAAGTTGAGCAAAATTTAGAATTTTTTATAACCTCAAAGTTACTTTCTAAATTCTTATATATTTTGTGCACATTAGTGATAACACTTTGAATGCTTTGTAATACCCCATCATCCTGATTGTACCCCAATGTGATGAGGTTGCCTTTCAGGTATTTGCAGTGGTGCTGCATCAGCTACAGTTAAAAAAAAACTGAAGGAACACTTTTGAAAAGAATCCAGTGAATAGAACCACATAAGTTGAGAATTATTTGAAGAATATTTTGGCATTATTTTTGATTCAACGCGGTGAGAAGTTGGAACTAACTTTCATATGTCAGTTTGGATACTTTCAGAGATGTCATAGAGCCATAGTTAACATAAAAATTACCTGCTACATTACTGTGATTGCGCAATACAAAACTCTATTTAAAAATCATTACGATAAGACTTGAATAAAAATTGAATATTGAACAAACATTATTCCCTTCTGATACATGTATTTATAATTGAATAATGAGGTCTCACAGGCTACACACCACTAGTTGCCAGAAAAAGTTATAGGCTAATGATTGAATTCGAGTATTTTTTAAAGAGGTTGATACAGGGTGCGGCAACATAACTTCCTTTTTTCAATGCAAGTTGGCGTTGAAAAAAGGAAGTTAAGTTGCCGCACCCAGTATAAATATCATATGAATTAGTGAGACAAACTTTCAAATAAAAAGTCACACGTGCCTCACAGCCTCACATGTGGAACCTGGTGCAATGCAGCAGGGAAAGGGACAAAGGGGTGAAGCAGGAGTAGTGTGATATTAAGTGGACAATTTTTTCATCTGCAAATAAGTAAATATGGAATTGGGCACCCACAAAAAAATCTTAATCATCCAGAATAACAACCAATATCTGGAAAAAAACAATCAATGCTACATGAATGATATGAATTAAACACAATTGAATATCTACCTACTTCTTCCCTGCAACAGTTTTAATTGCAAAGACATAGTCATGAAATAGCTAAAAACAACGGTGTACTTTCCTTTTCTTTCGAGCAGGGAAAGATATCTTAATTTCAACAGAATTTCCTAGGATTTGGATACTTTTGACAAATCCATTAATTTTAAATCTAACATTGATCGACTCAATCAGATGAAAACTCAAATTCAAAAACTTTGCAGGGCCAGAGTATGAACCACCTGCAATGGCCTTTTAACACATAGCAGAAGTTGAAAAGTTCATTACAATACCATTGAAAGGGGATCCTGGGCATTTCTTCCAGCAATTTGAATTATGCTATCATGGCTTGACAGCTTTTTGAGGTCAATGCCTTCTCCACAGCCACAGTCTTTACAGCATCTGAGTAATAGATTATATGTATATACAGTGGGATGGATTCCATTCTTCAGCATTTTGTCCCACACCTGAAAATTATTTCAAAAATTAATTTCAATAGTTTAATTATTACAGATTATAAAATATTTAAATGGCTTTAGCAAAATATTTCCTAAATGACATGCATGCATTTACCATTAGACAACAGGAAGAAACGAACAAAACCTATAAAATAAATATCAACTGATGTTAATTAAATGAAGAATACAATGTATCTTTCCACTTTCCTTATTCTTCATTTAATTAACATGAATTTCCACAAAGTGGAGCCAGGAACAATTGAATATTGAAGAATCAACTGATGTATTCAGGTTTTTTAAGAAAAAGCAGTGGGTAGTTGTATTTAAAGAGCTCTTCACAAAATTTCACCTTAGTTTCATTTGTAGAAAGAAGTCTGAAATCAAGAACACACTGTAAAATGTGGAGATATTTGCAAGCAACATCATGTGAGAGTTTGGCGAAGTAGAGCTAAAGAGGTTCCGCAAGGAACTGGATCATCCAGAGATTAACAGTGCTGTATACACCTTACCAGAATAGCGACAGTGATTATGAAACTTTTATAATCATTGGGAGAGAAAGGACCCTAAAGTACTCTAATCCAAATATAAAACTTCCAAAATAATGTGAGCTATGCTAGTCATATTATAGTGCATATTCTTAATAGTATTGAAAGTCTACCAGCAGGAGGCATCAGGCCATGTGAATTATGGATCGGTAAAGATCCTAGAATAAAACATTTGTCCATGATTGGGTCTCCTTATTACAATCATGTCCCAATTCAAAAACACTAAGTTATCGAGAGGTGTCGTATGGGATACAACAGCGATGAGTGATATTTAGTTTCTATGATAAAGGAATACAAAGATGCTGGAGTCCAGATATGTGTATTATCAGGAAAGACTCAAAGAATATGAAGAGAGGGTCAAACTGTCTCTTCACGATGTTGAGCCCAAAAAAGGAATTTTGAGAAGAGCATGAAGAAAGTGACAAATATTCCCATGCTTCAGTTCATAACCACAGTTCATACCAAGACATTTGTTTGGAGAATTGGAAAGCTACAAGTGTTCAATAAAAGATGAGGAGGTGCTGCTTATAGGTTATATTACAAAGTCTGAGTAATAAAAAATAGAAAGAAAGTTTCAATGGACATGAGTTGATGGACTACATATGTAGTGCTGGCGTACTGGAGGATAAACATGTTGGTGGTTTAAAATGTTAACTCGATGATTTTAGGCCCAAGATAAATCCTGACATGATTTTTAAACTTAAGACCTATGAAAATAATTCAAAAGAAAGTTTATTAAATAGGGTTACGACTTACAATAACAGCATGACGAAATCCAGCCTCTTTGTCAGACACGCATGCTTGAAGTAGAAATGCAAAAGTTGAAGAGGCCACTCCAATGCCCCTGTCAATCATTTGATCGACAAGTCGAAAAGCACAATTTATATCACCACCACGTCCAAAGGCTGAAAAATAAGGAATCATGAAAACTATTTTTGTATCTAAGTGTGAGTTTGTGAAAGATATGATTACATGATTAACAACTAAGCAATTAGAGAATTGGACACACATCATGAAAAAATACAAAAAAGGTGGACTATCCTATAATTATAGAGAAATTTGTGGACGAATATAATGATGATGAAGATACCATGTTAGTTGTTTCAAATAATTATTTTATGCAAACTTTAGCAGAAAGTAATAGGTCATAAATATAAATGATGTATCACATAGATTAATTACATCAAATTTCCCATGAATTAAATTATCACAGAAAACCTGCTAGTGACTTTATGTTGTGCTAATTGTCTTCCTTTCACAATGTTAAACATAGAGTGGCAGAGATTATGCATAGTTTTGGTGCAGTAGGATTAAGATTAGAGATAGCTTTGCAAATAATGACCTGTTATTGATTGCTGTGGCATTCATAACAATGGAGGAGATGACAAAGATAATACGCCAGAAGGGAGACATAGTTGATGGCAAAATCATATCACATCTGAATAAGACTTAAAGAGATTTTTTTGCATTTCATATCCAAATAAATATTAATGTTATTATACGTAAGTACCAAAACTACATTATGGTTTTACAAAATAATCACCTTCTAAATCTATTGGCTTTATATGAATACTTTACCCTTTGTTTCAACCAATATATTTATAAAAATATACTTATGAAATCATTTTGAATGTTCTCAAATCAACTAATTTGCTTATCCAATCAAACATTTGGTCCCACAGAGGATGTTCAAGGGTATATTGCATTATAGAATAAGAAACATCTCTTGTCTATTAAATCTTCGATTACGGTTGCTAATAATCTTGGAAAATTATCAAGAGTACTGCGACCCTTGCCAGACATTTCATACATGGTAGTAGTCGTTTTGAGGGGAGGCGACCGACTGCTGAGGTCATTTGCGCCATTAGGGATGGACAGAAAAGGAGGAAGGGTGGAGAGAAACCCGGCGTCGGCATTAGCCTTCTCTTGACGAAAGGCGCCAAAGGGTCCTCAGCTTAACGTCCCATCAGACGGACGGCGTACTCACTCAAAGTGCCCTCCACGAAGAAGTAGGGATCGAGATACCACTGAAAAATAATCAACACTGCCGGGATTTGAACCCGGTCCCTCTGGGTGGGAAGCCAGTACGATAGCCACCTCACCATCTCGATCCTCACATATCCTACATGTTTCCTGGATTGCACAAACTATTATTTAACTTCAGTCCCTTCCTTTTAGGTGCACATTCATTTCACTCTCTTACGTATGTACTATTAAATACAATTACTTGAGCAACTAAGGTAAAAAAAGTTGGGTTGGTAGACAGGGAGCTACAAATATAAATTCAAAGAAAAAAATGCGATGCATCAGGCAGTTCCCCTGAATATGCAACGATTACACTGAAGTTCCTTATGATCATAAACCCAATGATTATACATTAATGAATAACAAAATCATCAGCAGACTACCTTTAATCATAGCGTTGTAATTTATGTCATTTGGCTCATATCCGACTCTCTCCAATGAATTCATTAAATGGGTTGCTCTCGCTAGTGTGTCTTCTTTCCAAGGGCTATTGGAACATGCATTGAAAAGTGATGTGTACACGGATGGCCTCGGCTTGATACCACGCTTCTTCATCTGTAAATGTGCCAGTTTAAGAATCACTAAATGCAAAACTCATAAGAAAACCCTTCCAACAAGAACCAGCTACGTAAGATTTCACCTGATTGAACAACTGGAAGGCTTTCTTGGTATAACCAACATTTCCACAGCCTTTGATCAATAAACCATAGACATACCCATCCGGTTTTGAGATCTCTCCATTATCCAGGATGCTTAAGGCTTCCGAAACCTAAATCAATAACATTATTATTTCCGTTTTACAACAGCACACAATATAAATTAGGTAGCCAATTAGAACCGCTGCATATGATACCTTTCTTTGCTTTAGAAGTTCTTTGATTTGTTTGGTGCATTTGGTGTCATGATTATACGTTCTAGAAATTTTTTTCTCAATTTTCTCCTCTTCAATTTCATCCTTTCTGTCTGGTTTGACCAATTCATATTGATTGGTTGGCCGGCTGTAGATACCGAATTTATCAGGGTCGTCAACTTCAGGTAATGAAATGCTACTGCTTAAGGATAGCTGTGCCTTTTCGCTGTATCTTCGGGATTTGGAAATGTAACTATCACAGTTTCTGCCTGAGCGCAGGGCGGAATACCTGAAAATGGCTTTCGATATCATTATTTATTCCGGAAGAAAAATGCTACTCAGATGATGACAGCACTCGTTCTCAACAGAAATCCATTTTCATTTTTCGAGGCAATTTGTTGACGCTGAAGTACTAACTATACTGTTTTATTGGAGCTTTATTATCGCAATTAACATTCTCCCGTACTATTTACTGCTTTACCACTGGGACAGATGATACTGAAATGCTATTTTCGTTTGTCTTATGAAGCTTTTGAATATTTCCAGAAGAAGCGAGTAACTCGCGGCGCGCCTCTGTACTGGGAGGGCATGGACAGTGTTCGCAGTGGTATGTTCGTTCTGTCATGCAGAATCATATGCTGAATTGTGACTTCATCTGATTATCAGGCTATCTTCAAAATGCGACTTACTTTGAAGAACTGAATTTATTAATAGTAGCAAAGCATTAACTCTAAAGCTTGGATAAAAATGTATCCATCAAGTACCCAGAAAAAATTTTGGACATTTAGTGAGGAAGGTGATCTTGATAGGTCCCGCTTGGAAGCAAATAGAAAATTTGTCATCAAGCATGGAGGTCATATGTCTGTAAGTAGGATTATTCCCATGTTACTTTCGTACGGAATTTTAATACCATTTCGCTAAAATCTCAGAGCTGTTGAGCAGCTATTGAGAATTCAGGAGCGTGTCATCGAGTTGGGTGAATCTCTTTTTCCTTTCCCTATGATCATCCATCACTGTTCTCTTGTATCCTGAAGATACAAGCAGCATCTTCATTAGTTAATGAGTGGCTTTAAATCTTTTTCAAGGCCCCTTAGGGGTTGTAATCGGTTTTATATAATATATGCCATCTAAAACAGTCTTTAACGATGACATCTAATGTTCCATGAAACCAGTTGATTTACCTAAATTGATTTTGACTGGATTCTGTGATACCTTGTAGTATAACACAGTAATGCCAGGATTTCAAAAGTATCGTTATGTCTTTCAGGAGGAGCAACAGGAACGCTTTTTTCTTACGCCAAGTGAAGAAAGCTTACTTCGGCGACAGTATGAGCTGCAGCTAAGGGAATTTTGCCGGAAATTTCAACCTCCAATGCCAAGATCCGTAGCGGGGACTTCATTTCATTACTTCAAACGTTTCTATCTGCATAATTCGGTCATGGATTATCATCCTAAGGAAATTTTGTAGGTGTGCTGGTATTTTGTTAAATCGCAATTAACGTATTTTATTGGCATTTCTCTAAAATATTTGAGAAATTGAATACCCGGAATATTGTTTTCGGATAGCCCCTTAACAAAAGCGGAAAACATTTTGCTAATCACTGTACAGTTGAAAATCCTTCGATTGAGAATTAAAAGAATCTTGATCCAACTGTTTAGCTTTTAGTAATCGGCCATACATTATCAATTTCCTAAATGTATTACTGCTAAGTTTTCGGGTTTCTCAATTTTTGTACAATATTCAATAGTCTCAATTTGAAGATGGTTAGACTGGACTCCTCAATCATTTCGTCTAATGTCAAGTCTATAACACCTACTGAGGTGCTCTTAACTTAAATACTTTTTTTATTTGCTATTCATGTATTTAATCCTCAGTTTTCCGTGTTTGACCATTTCACCTGCTTTAGTCTCTGCATCTGCTCTACACACTCCGTACTTAACCAAATGTTTACTTTTCATTTTTTAACAATCTCATATTTTGACCATTTAATTAAGTGGTAAATGATCTGAATTTATCATCAAACTATCGCCATTTATTTTCTTGGTTTGATTCCAATTTTGCTTATTTTTACCTAATTTGTGTTTACTGCAAATATGCCAGAGATAATGGGCAGTATACTATACTCTAATTTTAAAATTTCTGAATATGTATCTTCTGTTAATGGTGTGTGGGCTCATTAATCTTTTAATGATGCAAGTTCATAGTCTGGTGAGGCTGTGTCTAGGTGAAGCTGTATCTACCAGATGGCTTTAATGTGCACATGTACCTTAAAGTTTTTTTTACATATCAGACCAACATTGGCATAAGTTTTGACGCTCAACAAATTTGGCAAGCCAGTAATAAGTGCCAAAGATTGTACGGCTCGGATCATGTTGTCAGTTGATTTCACAAAGCAAATAACTGCAAGCTTAGAGTTTTCCTCATCATATTTTTAACAATAGCACCATTTGAAATTTAATTTTTCTGGTCTAGTTGACCTAATCAACCTTTTACTGTTTTTGTATGGCTACATATCTTCCTTATTCTTATTTCTGCTTTCTGTGAATGTTAATTTTTGTTCATCTGTTTTTGTTTAGAACTGAAATTGATTTATTTTTCCAATACCCACCTTACTATAATTTTATGTTACATGATAATTTCACTATTTTCATAACCTTTCATCTGTAAACAGTCATTTCCAATGGCAATTTCAAATGTTGCTAATCTTTTGGTAAAATCTTGCAGATTTGGGAAAAGAGTTTTCTCGTGATCTTATCATGTTAATTTTAATGTTGCTAATTTTTTTCAGAGTCACCTGTGTTTATCTGGCATGCAAAGTTGAAGAGTTTAATGTGTCCATATCTCAGTTTGTGGGAAATATCCGTGGTGATAGAGAAAAGGCTTCGGACATCATACTGAACAATGAGCTGTTACTCATGCAGCAGTTAAACTATCACCTCACTGTTCATAATCCCTTCCGTCCAATTGAGGGACTCTTAATTGATATTAAGGTAATTTTGTTGATTAAAGCCTGTAAAAGAATGAATTCAGTGTAGTCTATTGAACTCTTGTTTAAACTTCAATCATGTTTGATTATGCTCTGTAGACTCGATGTCCAACTCTTAAAGATCCTGAAAGGCTAAGGCCTGGAATGGAGGAATTCTTGGATCGCTGCCTCTGGACGGATGCATGCTTGGTTTACTCACCATCTCAGCTGGCCCTGGCTGCTCTCCTGCATTCCACTTCGAAAGTAAATTTCATATATTAGCCTATTTGTTTTCAGTCTTGCTAGCTCTTTAGTGATCCCTGATAAATGATGGTGCATAGGTACCAAATTGTAATTAATTTTATTTGAATCAGTGATGAATAACCTGTAATATATTTTTATATACGAGGGTCATCCGGAAAGTAGTACCCGTTCGTGCCGCATGAAGTGCTGACGACGCGAGTAGCCGCTGGACGAGGTCAGATAGCTTCAGTGGCTTGTCTGCCTTCTCTGAGCCAAGTTGCGTGACGCTAGCATTGCCTGTGTTGTTTCTGTGATTGTTTACAATGTTTAAAAAAATTGAGAACGCCGCCAGTTGTGAAGTGAGGGCAGTGATTAAATTCCTCAATGCAAGAAACGTTCGCCCATGTGATATTCATCGCCAATTAAAGGAGGTGTATGGAGACAATGTAATGGACGAGTCGTCTGTTCGGCGGTGGTGTCGCAACTTCAACATGGGGAGGGGGAACACACACGACGATGAGCGTTCGGGGAGACCGTCTGTCATTACAGACCAACTGGTGAGCTCAGTTGACGAATTCGTGAGGAACGATCGGCGCGTCACAATTGATGACATCTGTGAGCATTTTCCCAATGTTTCTCGAACAATTGTTCATGAAATTGTTAAACACCATCTGCATTATGCAAAAATTTGTGCAAGATGGGTCCCTCGCAAGCTTACAGATGAGCACAAAACCAAGCGTATGGCTGCAGCACTGACGTTTTTGGGACGTTATTCTGATGAAGGAGACTCTTTCTTGACTCGCATAATTACTGGTGACGAAACATGGGTTTGTTATGCATCACCTGAGAGTAAACGACAGTCAATGGAGTGGCATCATGCTCATTCACCAAACAAACCAAAAAAATTCAAGACAGTTCTGTCCACCAGGAAACTCATGACAACCATTTTCTGGGATCGACGAGGTGTATTGCTTATTGATTTTATGGCCCGTGGAGACACTATTAATGCCAATGCGTATTGTGAAACATTAAAGAAATTACGGCGGGCAATACAAAATCGGCGGCGAGGTCTATTGTCTACTGGTGTCATTCTCGTTCATGACAATGCCAGGCCTCATGCAGCTGGGATAACACAAAAACTTTTGCAGCAATTCAAATGGGAAACTTTCGACCATCCACCGTATAGCCCGGACTTGGCCC
Source organism: Hetaerina americana (assembly GCF_022747635.1). Lineage (NCBI taxonomy): Eukaryota > Metazoa > Arthropoda > Insecta > Odonata > Calopterygidae > Hetaerina > Hetaerina americana. The sequence goes on from NW_027286069.1 coordinate 49,509,557, forward strand.
CTTCAGATTTTCATCTCTTTACAAAGCTTAAAGACTTTTTGGCAGGAGAAAGATTTGACAGCGATGAAGAACTTAAAGAAGGAGTGACCCTGTATCTCAATGAGCTGGCGGCGAAGGACTATGCAGCAGGAATACAGAAACTTGTCACACGTTATGACAAATGCCTTAATTTGCTTGGAGATTATGTTGAGAAGTAGTTTAAAGTATCCTCTTTCAAATAAAATTTTTTATGTTTGTTAATATTTACTTTTGTGTCTTTATTTCACGAACGGGTACTACTTTCCGGATGACCCTCGTAGTATTGACATTGTTGAAAGCTATTGGTTTTGGCCTTAATGTGAAGTGTTTACGTATGTGCGTGTACTCAGTTATTCAATGAATGGTGGGCTGTTGGTGAAAGTGTGGTGTGGTGTTCAGATTAAAGTTAAGTTCCACTTAATTTCAGCATTTTTTCTGCTCTTCAAATTTGTTCACTCATAAAAAAAATCAGTGGGAAAACATCTTTATGCATTGAAATCCTCTGGATTCACTAATTAATGAAATGAAGTTTCCTCAATGTGAATGCATCACTCCCACCTTTTGTTACCGCTCATTAGGAATACATGCACCCAAATCAGTTAAAATGGATGGAAATATGAAATACTAATTCTTGTCTGAATAAGTAAATGATGGTAATTCAACCTGGAGTGCTTCCTGCTTTAATGTATTTAATGTGTCGTTCAAATTCTTATTAAATGTAGGTACAAGAAAACCTAGATTCTTATGTAACTGATACACTCTTTGGTGGTGAGAAAGGAGCCAGTCGACTTCCAGGCCTTGTTGAAGCTGTTCGCAGTAAGTGTTCTGTGAATTCGTTGATTAATTTTTGCGAGAATGATTGAGATAAATTTAAGTTAAAGTAAATATAGTGTTCAACCTAATAAGAAGCAAAATAATCCTAGTACACCATCCCTTGCTGACTGACTTTTCTAATAATTTTTCTCTCCTTTGAGTATTGACTTGAAGGCCTCCTGACTATAGTAATTTGCGCTTCTGAGTTGCAAACATGGAAAAATGTTAAATTTCACATTCATTTGCGAGTCATCTTGCGGTTTCTAACACAGATTCAGACTTGGATATTTAGGCAAAATTATAGTACGTATTTACTGGTATCATTTTTACATGTTTTCTATTTGATATGGAGTCATGGTATCACACTTGAGAAATATTTTGATTTGTACTTACACTAACTTTTTAATTACTGCTTTGTGTCTATCTTTAATCATTCACACATAATTTACTATGGTATGTATATTTATTTGTATTATTATTATAATAATATTATCAATTGTGCTATTATAGTAATTGCTTTTATCGTTTTTACTTGATCAAACCTATTTAGAAAGTGCCCAGTAAATAAACTCCACAACATTCATTTTTGAGGTAGGCTGAGTGAAAGAAAACCTGATTTTAATGATTTATTCTACATAATTCCAACATTATTCTTATTCTTTTTCTGCAAACACGCATCTATTAATGCATGCTGTTATAATTTTCTTTGGTGATTTGATTCTTATCCATTTTCTTAAAATGACTGAATCAGCATACCACACTTCTTTCATACATGATAAACATAACATCACCTGATGATGATGCGCAGCATTGAAACCATGGTTGTGTGAAGTATAAAATCTTAATTATTATTATTATTACATTTTATTTGCCCGGAGATCACAATACAAAAATACCAGGTGGGTTGTGTATGTACATGATATAAGGCACGTCAAAGAGGAGCAAAGACATACATACAGAAATACATACTTACATAAAAGAAATGATGCTCATAGTTACATAAATGTTTGGTAAGAACCCATGAATATTGGCTGTAACATGCACATGCAATATCAAATTCAGAAAAATCATTGATCATTAACATGAATCAGACCATGACCATTGCTAGAAACTAAAAGTATGAACTTACTGGTTGGGAATATTGTTGAGATATTCGTCAACCGAGTAGAACACATTGCGCTGTAGATATCTTTTTAATTTATTCCTGAATGCAGCAGTTCCCTTTGTATCCTTGATACTTTTAGGTAGTTTGTTATATAATCTGATGCCCATTTCATTGGGTCGTAATTTCAATGCTTTAGTTCTTATATTCCCATAATGGAAGTCATTCCTGCCTCTGGTGTAATGATGATGATAGACAGAGTTAAGAGAATAGTTGCCAATGTTATTTTATATGTATAGAAGTAAAAACATAATGTAGATGCACAGGAGTGGTAGCAAATTTAATTCACGGAAAATAGGCCTTGATGGAGCATTGTGAGGTTTCCTGGTGATGGTTCTAATAGCTTTCTTTTGCATTTTAAAGATGGTTTGAGAAATTGCAGCTGATCCTCATAATATTATACTGTAGGTTATATTTGAATAAATTTCCCCATAGTATAAATTGAGTAGTACAGTTTTACTTGTAGTTTCATACAGGTGTCTTAATAAGTAGCAAGTTGAACTGAGCTTGAGTTTAAGGGCTTTTACATGAGTATCCCAAGAAATATTTGCACATAGAGAAATACCTAGAAATTTGCATTCTGTCACATGCTCAATTGATTGGTCATTGATTTTTACCCGCAGATCATCTGAAATGTTCTTATTGTACTATTTTAATTTTATTTACATTTAAGTCTAGAAGGTTGTCTGTACACCACTTGTTTATTGCAAGTGTGACAGACTTAGATTTTTCCCCAAGGCTGGGATATGTTTGTGTTGATATTATTACATTAGTGTCGTCAGCGTACAACACTGGTATTATTCCATCATTATTTGGTAAGAGTTAGGTAGGTCATTGATGTATATCAGAAAGAGGAGTGGGCCAAGGGTTGAGCCTTGTGGAACACGTTTGTTAACTTGGTATGCTTCAGATGAATATTTTGACCCATCAACTGATAACACTACTTTCTGAGTGCGATTATGAATATAGGACTTCATCCAGTTTAGAGGAATTCCTCTAATTCCTATTCTATTGAGTTTAATTAGTAGTCTATTGTGGTTTACATTATCAAAAGCCTTTGACAAGTCAAAAAACATTCCAAGAGTTTGCGTTTAGCAGCAGATTGCCTGACATATGGCAGTTGTGGCGGACCTTTCAGATCTAAATCCATGTGGAGAATTTGAAAGTAGGAAGTTTTTTTCGAGATAAGATGCTATTTGCATATACATGGCTTTTTTGAATATTTTAGCAAATGTATTTTGGATGGCTATTGGTCTGTAGTTGTTCAAATCATTGACACAGCCATGATTTTTATAAATGGGGTCTACTTTTGATTCTTTTAATTGGGATGGGGAAATCCCTTGTATCAAAGATTCATTAATTAAAAATAAAAGGGGTGCTTTTATGGCTTCAAAACAATGATGAACAACTTAACCAGGAATTTTATCTGGGCCAGTACTGGATTTGTTTCTGAGCGAGGAGACAATAGTTTTTAGATTGGTTTCAAATGTGGAAAAGCAAAGTTTCTTTTCATACCCTTATTCTTTCATTACCTATTCTTTCTTCATCCTATCTCCTATTTTGACTGCAAATATTTTTCAAGAGCCTAATGCTCCAGGGATTGTGAGCATCTATTTTTATCTGCAAGTTTCCAAAAATCCAAGGATGTTTTCTAAATACTAGCGGAGTACTTGGAGAGTGCATTTTTGCACATTATTCAATCATATTTTTTACACGTCTGCGAACATTTTGCCTAGGTTTCCATGGCTGTAAACATAATGTTATGAAAGATATATGTTTGAAGGTTAAGTATGTTAGCACTTACCACTTTTTAAATAATAGAGAGAATGAAAGTTATTTAAATTGTCCACAAGTTCTAATTGCAGGTTATTTGGCCTTCAAAATTTTGCCAAGGTTAACAAAATGATACACTTTTCAATTAATTCATTGCCTGCTCTTACCATTATATCCATAAAACATTGGTAATTTTATTTTGAACATTTAACCTCAACTTAATTTTCTCTGTCACCTCATTGCAATCACCAGGGCCCTCTATAGGTTTTGTGGGATACAAGTAATCAGTGCTAGATATTGGAAAGCGAGTACATTACTTACACCATTCCTTACACCTACCTTATCCATACATCCATGAGCACATTGAACAGGCATGGTGACATTATGTATGCTGTTGATCACCTTGCCTGTATTTCAAACTATTTACTCAAGGTCCCAGGCACTTATACTATTTCATTGCATTCTATTCTCTGTTGTATTCTCATTCATCCCATATTTTTTCAAAATCTTACTAAAAGCTCCTTATTTTACCAGATCGTGTCTTTTCAGAATCAGCAAATGGATTTTGAAGCTTCTTTTGTGAATCCATTTATTTCTAAATTACTTTGGTGAATCCATTAATTTCTAAAGTACTTACTGAAGACCCAAAAGTTAATCCATACCTCCCACGCTGGACATATAGACTCATTGCCCAAATCTTGCCCAGTGTTACTTTCTGTAGTCTTTCTGCTTACTTAACTAATTTCTCCATAATTCTCAATTTCCCTCTTATTCCTCTTCCTTTTACATGACAATAAATGGTTGCATTCATTCATATATAATTTGATACATAGCACTTAATGTGTTATATTCAGAAATATGTTTTTAATCTCAAATTCATTTAAACTCGCATGATATGGTTAGTCTTGTATCATTCATATTATACGTGAGTATGATTACCAGGAGTATTTGTGACAATTTTATGCTATTTGTGTTTTCAGCATTTTAGTCAGTGCAAAATTGAAACCAGGGCCTCGATGGATATATTGAGTAAAAGTAAAAACTACTCCAACCTAAGTATTTTGTGATTTATCATGAGAATTGTGCTGTGGTGGATAGTGATAAAAATGTTTAAATTGGTGTATCTGTCAGGACAGTAATGGGATTAAAAGAGTTAACAATGAGGAGAGTAAAAAACAAAAAATAAAAATTATTTTTCTTATTTGTTCGTATGTGAAAATGTATTTTCTGAAATGAGTTCTCTTATCATTCATGAAAGCACTATTTTTGTTAAAAGTCAACATTTTTTGTTTATATCAGTATAAATAGCAAGGGTTTGAAGTTAGGAAATGTTATTTGTAAAAATTTAAAGTATTCATAAATGACTATTGGTGGTGTAACTAGAAGTTTTCCATTGAAACTTTTGGTTCACCTAGCCATAGATCCTGATTTTTTGATGAAATTTGTTTTGGGAAGAGTTGTTTCCCAGCATATAATGTCTTGAAAATGGAAGCTTGAAAAATTGTGTTCATGGCTGATCAATCAGTGGACCTTAATCTTTACGGTAAATTGGCCGGCCCAATCAACATCTAAGCTTTTTTCGGTCGTGGAGAAGATGGCCCCTTACACTGTGAAAACTGGGCTTTGGCCCTATAAATACAGGTTTCATCGCCTGAGATGATTGTTTTTAATAAGTTTTGGTCATCATTTGAATTATCAAGCAGTTCCTGTCTTTATAGACATTTTTACCTTTGTTCATATGTGAACACTGGCGGGGAAAACTTGAACCCAATGATGCACTGCATGCTCAAAATTTCCATTAAAATGGTGATACATGATCCAACACTGATATCAACTTCACTGGCATTCTCCGTGACAATTAACCTATGGTTTGTACACTAAATTATTCACACTGTTGACGTGGGTGTTGTTTGTAGACATCGATGGTCATCCACCTCTCAATTCTACATCAGTCAAAGTGTGTCCAAATTGGAAGGGGCTGTACCAATGAAAACACTGAGACCGACTCATAGATTCATTGCCGAATGCCTCTTGAATCATTGTGTAAGTTTCAGTTGCACTTTTTCCAAGGTTAAAACAAAATGCGCCCACACTGCTTTTCTAACACATTCATTCTCACTGACACATGAATTTTGACAGCAAGCGTGTGCAAGCTCATACGAGAATCGCTGTTGTGTAGATACAAGTCGAGATAGGGCAATGAGTAAGGTGGTTTGTCACTTCTCTCAGACACCACTAGAAGGCAATAACTCACTGATTGTGATCTATCAAGCAGTTCACATGTAGAAAGACCAGTCTATTATTTTTGTGCAGACCTTGTACAATTATACAACAAGAGATTGACTTGTTTCTCCCAACGAAAAACATAATCTGACATCAGACTCTACAACAAGTGACTGTTTAATTCTGCATACTTCTCTCCTCCTAGAGTAAAAATAAATTAAGGCTGGCATAAACCATGGAATTATATCAATGTGCTCTTTTACTTGTTAGGGTGTGCAGTGGGTATTTTTTTTGTAGTGGTTTATTTCCAATAAAAAAATAAGTTCTTACTTGTTCTCCAATAATAGGAATACGTTCTATGGCCAAATCAGTTGAACCTCCTCCTCGTTATCGCATCAGACCACTAGAAAAAAAGCTGGAAAGGTGCCGTACGACAGTCAAAGAGGAAGAAGCTAAGTAAGTATCACCTTTTAAATGACAATATCATCTTCCCAAAATTCAAGCTTGGTTTTTAGCCTATACTTCTAAGCTGGATGAGGTGAACCCTTTATCAGATCCTTTTGTTATGGTAAAAACGAAAATAATTTTAAAAATGAATTGGTTTTTCAATCAAACGTGTTGGAAAAATTGCTTTCATTGAAACAATTGATAGTTAATGTGGAACTTCTATTGGTGGTTAGCTGAATGTTTGGAATTAGTTTTTCACAAAATTGCAGTTATTATTATTTGGCAGTTCACCACTTAAGGTGGACAAAAACTTTAATACACCTACACATCTTATTAATTTCTCACAATATGGGGTGCATTTATGGCCTTCAAATAAAGTCCTTCCTCCTCTTGTTTCTGGAGTCTAGTTTTCTCGAAATGTTATCTTTTTTGGTGTAAAATATTCCCTTTATCCCCCAATTTGATTATAATATGTTTACTTATTAGACTAAATTACTACCATTAGCATATTTTCAATTTTGTTCACTATGGCTTATACTCCCTTTGGAACTTAGTAAGCCATTCCTTGCTTATCAATGAGGTCCATGTCCAAGACGGAACCAAAACCCATGCTAAACCTGAAAAATTTGGCTGGATTTAAATATTTTTGTTAGTAGCAACCAACTTGGAGTAGGTTGGGAATGAGATGAAGAGTTTTTTACTTTTTTCTGGGATTATATGAACTAGATAACTTCTTATCTCTAAAATTCTCAGAATATGTCATTTCTTGATATAGTTCTTTTGTAAAAATTCATGTCAAAATGACTGATGCATTCCCTGGTAGTTTGTTTCCTCATTGAACACCTGAGCTAAAAAGTGCTGACTTAAAGTGACAAAATGGAGGAGCAATTGATGGGTGGGAAGCATGAGTTTGGTTTTGTTTGCATGTGATTGTGCAAGAAGGTCATTTTGATACTTTATCATTGAAATTTTATAAATCAAGCCCACGAAAATTAATTTCATTCCTTACTAAGAATATCTTCTTAAAAATATAATACAGGTAGGCAGTCTATTTTGTCCCCTTTAAAATTTAATATCCTATATGTGCTACAAAATATGTCTTGCAGAAGAGAAGTTTCTGATGAATTTGTTTACCTTTCCAGCTAGTGATATCATACTTATCAACCTCTTAACCTTTCCTTAGTATTTGCATAACCTTTGTTTATCATATTAACATGTAATTGTTTACCGAACCAATGCTCCAATTCCAAGCTCATCCATGCTTGAAATCCTTCCAATAGCTCTCTGAGTAATGGCTTTTCCTCAATTCTTCTCTTTCTGTTTCACTACCAAATGTTTTCCCTTTCTTCCCCTCCACACTCTAATTGAAGAAAACTGCTCAATGAAATTTTATGTTGTGGATTTTCATTGTTTTTCCATTAAAATGATAATGTAATTAAACCGTCCTCTCCATTGCATTATCATCTATTCTTTTCCTAAGAGTTCAATGTTTTTTCTTGCATAGTAGGGATGCTAAAGAGTTTTATTGAGATTTGTTTAATGCTGGGTAATTATTAAATTGCTGGTCAAATTTTATCTAATGTTCAAATAAAGTTTTATCTTGCCATTATTGTTATTTCTGCAAAATTTTATTTTACTGAGGATAAAATTGTTAAAAACTTTGTTTACTAAATTCTCAAAAAATATATTATTATTATAAGTCATTCTATTATTTCTTCAGCAACTTGGTAACTCATCTATGGGTGCATTAATGTATAATTTCAGTTGCAGAACTATCCATTTCATATATTCGCAATAATTTTCTTCTCTTGCAGAAAGGGTCGGGGACAGAGAAGTCAAGACTTTGTGGATGAAGATGATATGTTAAGAGCGACAGCTGAGGAGAGAAGTGAAAGATCATCTCGATCCAGCAGACATTCTGGAATAGATGAATGTTACCCTTTGCCAACCAATTCTCCCGGTTCCCAATAAAAAGTAAATTTACCCTAAGTTTTCTACTCTTGAGAAAAACTGGAGATTGGTCCGACCAAAACATTGTGTATATTTGATAATTCTAGGATTTGAGATGGTATTCTTTGTTTTGGGTGGATAAGTTTCTTAATTTCAACGGTAGAATTGAATTGCTATTTTCAAAGCATTTTGAGAGACATTTTGAAGTAGGTTCAAGAGTTTCTATTAAGTTCTTTAATAAACACTGTGTGGTATTTAATATTTCTAAGTGATTGTTGGTTATTGCTTCCATGACTTTTTGTAATGGGATGAATAAAACTAAATGGAAACATCAATATTTGAGTCCTGTGGAGATATGATCTGTGGAATTATTTAGGGGTGGAATTTCAAAATTCTGTATTTATATGAGAGTACAACTCAAAACTCTTTCAGGCGGATACGACTGAAGACAAGGCAAGATTCATTTGGTCTATGTGGCTAAATAAGTCCAATAGATTTACCAGTTTGCTCTACTATTCAGCCTGTTTTGTTAAAGGAAGAAATCAAGTATGAAAATAAATTAATTTAGTCATCCCAAATGAGGAATTCTATAAAGCTATGTGAAAACAAAATGGATGGATTTGGCACCATCTGAGTCATTTTCATTGTGGCAAGCACATATAAATGGAAGAGGAAAGGGAAGACTAGAGAAGTAAGATACTTTCTTATTCAGTTAAGAGCTGTGTTTCAAAAAAGACAACAGTTTTAACAGTGCAACAGCCGTAACTTGGCATGCTGCAACCTTTGAGTGAATCTAGCTGCAGATTTTAATAAATGGCCATTTGATTCCCTCCACTACTAGCTTTAATCTATAAGCTATACCTGCTGAAGTAATTTCTCGTAAAAGTTGTTCATTGAGTTAGTGACAAAGGGAATCAGCCTACAAACAAACCACCATTTCAGCAATGGCATATTGCCACAGTTTTTTTGGCCAAATTTTGATGGCAAGATCCTCGGCTGATTATCGGTATTTTATCTAATGATTTCCAATAATCAAAGAATTAATTTGATATGGCAATCATTTTTTATCGTGGATGGCCATCTAGACCTGAGATTTCCACTGATCAGTATTTTTCTTTGTGTAGAACGCTTCAAACATTCAATTTAACAGGTGGCTTGTACACATGCTCATTCTATCAGATATGGGATAATGCTCACACTCCACAGGTGTAGTGAAATGGGAATTTATTGTTGAAATGTGCTATTAGGAAAACTCAATAGCTGCAAAATGCTTATGTGCAGTGCTAAAAAAGTCCAGTCTTTTTTGAATACACCATGTATGCTTAAGAAATAAATGTAATTTGAGGAAGAATAGAGAGTTGAAGTTGTGGTCGTAAAAAAGGCTGGTAATATGCTTTTGTTTTTTTATGCACACACATTTCCCTGTTAAAATTATCTATGGGAGTGGTCATTTGTGTGTAATTAAAACCAATCAGGTGGTTCCACTGTTACAAAGTAGCGGGTACTCCTCCAAGAGTGACTGTTCACACTCTGTACCGACCCATATACTAAAGTTCTGATGAACTTATTGGTAGAGACTACGACTTTATTCACAAAACCAAAGGGAGGTTAACATTCTTTTCATGGCAGGGCTTCTTATAGGATAAGTTATGGGGGTTTTTGTGAGGTAAAGGTAAAATAAGTGTTTGTGGTAATGGAAGTGAGGGAGAGGAAAGGTGGTAGAGGAAAGAAGAGGAGGATAAGAGAAAGGTTACCTCCTTGTGAGGCGAGGATAATATGAATGAAGGTGTTTAGGGCAACAAGGAAGCAAGATGGAAAGACAAAAGGGATATGAGGTGGGGAGAAAGTAGGAAGTATGGAATAAAAGAAGTGGAGGGTATTTGTGGAATGGAATGAAGGGGAACACTAGGATAAATCAAAGCAAATGAAGGCAACGGAGGGTTGGCACTTAGCATTCATATTCAAATTAAGTCTGAGAGCGACAGAAATTTTGAGAGGCTAGTCATCATCTACTCCAGTGCAAGTAATTTTTACAAAGTCATGCTATGTCCCACAGACTCTAAGGGTATATGTAAATCTTAATAATATTTTTCAACATTTTCTTCACATAAATGAGAAAAAGCAATTTGCTCTAGTGCCTGTGATTTCAGTCAATTTTCTAACAGGCTTATTCCTTGCCCTGATATCCTAATTTCAGCATCAATTAATATTTTTAAATCAATCAAAAACCGAAAATTTTGGGAATATGATTTCCTGAGGGTCTCTGCCAGCATGAAGAACTCTGGTAAATTTACCTTCTGCTCAGGGAATTTGGTGGATGCTCTGCAAAAATCAATATTTGAAATGTTACTGTGGAATTTGACTCTCCTCTCATTTTGAGATTTATTCAAGAGAGATTACCAATTAACGGCTAGGTGTAGGCATCGATGTTCTTCTTTACAACTCTTATCCTGCACGACCCTTGAGGATGAATTTTGAATTAGTATGTCATGTTGGAAATAAGGCCCCAAACAGTTTTTTATTTGACAATTTTTGTATTAGCAGTTTTGTTTTATGTTCACTTTTACTGTGGTATCTCGATTTTTTAGAAGTCTGTTGGGTGTGGATCCAGGCACTACAAAGTGCTTTAGTTCGCAGCCCTAACTAACACGATTAAGAATATTACAAACCCCATACCCTTTATTATAATATTAGTAGTGGTTTAGAAGTAGTATTTCATTTTGTTCCTCAGCTGTGAAGTTGCTAAGAATTGATTTTCCTGTGCACGATTTTCAGGCTACCTGTTTATCAGCTAGAAATATAAATTTCTAATGAGACTGAAATGATAGTGTCCTTATCTCTGTTGGCGTTGTTGTTAAGATGTTTTAATTAAACATTAAGACATTTTTGTTAAACATTATGTCACTACTTTTTCAGAATATTGGTATTATTTTCAGGGAATCTATGTTCCTCCCTAAGAGAACTAGAAAAGAGGAAAGTACATAATTGATTTTCTTTAATTATTCAGGTATACTTTTAGTATACAGCAGAATATTTGGTGTGATACTTTCCCAATATCACAATGAGACTACCAACTGGTCCTCGTCATTTCTGATTCCTGCAGTGAATGATTATTAACACATGACGAGTTCATTTATTTATTTTGCATTAGTCAAAAAACAGCGATTTAGCTTTTATATCAGACTAAGAACATTTTTTAACAATTTGACAATTACATACACTCAAGCCCTACGAGGAAAAACCACCTAGGTGGGAATCAAACCCACGACCTCTGGGTTAGCAGATGAAAACGTTACTCTGCCGCCACTGGGGACCAAAAACACTTGTTTGGGAATGTGGAAAGCTCTGTAAAACTTGGGGAGAGCTTGATTGTTTAGTAATGGTTTATTGAGAGTCTCAGTAAATGAGTGAGGCCCAAAAATAATAAAATGTCATAAAATCTATTGGCTCACTGGCCGCAGGCTCTGCATGTTGAGCAGAATTTAAGTAAAAAAGAAATGGCAAAATCTTGGGCCTCATTTGCCATATTTTATTTTTCTTTAATTTTGGCTTTACTCAACTTAAAATATTTCATTTTATGATAATTATAGTAAGAAATTACTTGATTTCAGTGTTAAAGATGCATATTTATTTTTTAATAGAATGCCTATATATGTGGTATGATTAATCGCCCGAAATGAAATATTTTTCTATAAGTCTGGCACTTCAAAAAAAATTTATCGTTAGATGCCTTTTGTGAAGTTTTTAATGATTTTCGTAGCAAAATATTTTCAGTGATTTATGTATCAATTTTCACCGTAAAAAACTTTTGACTTGACCAGAATTGAACTGAGTCTCCCTTTTACCGATTAGGTATGCCAATCAGTGACTCTCTGCCAGTAACTGTCTCACTCAGTGCTTATTAATGTTTGGTTCTCTTGAGCAATATTTTCCATAGACATGCTATATCTTTTTCTTCAAGTGAACAGTTTGGTGAACTGGTTCAACACCTCTAAAGTTATAAGGTATGCTGTTTGAATGCTCTGGAAGACAAGGTTTTCTTTTATGTTTACCCACCTACAAACACCATTATCAACTCATGCCATGCATGTGACAGTATACAGTTGTGCTTTGGCATTTCTATGAGTACTACAAGTTTTCATTTTATGTTGAATAGCCCATGACTCCAGGGGTTTGGAGGTTTTGTGGGTCCCATGTTTTCTTTGAAATCTGCACGTGGCATGTGGGCTAAGTGCAGTTGGGAAACTCTGTTACATGATTTAATTAATAGTTTCAGGCATAATCTTTGTAATTGATGAATGTCAAAATGAAACATTGTAATTCCACATATAATCTTTAATGACACCTAGGTCTCAATGCATTGCCTGATGATGCCACACAGCAGTGAAACCTAGGTTGCGTTAAAGTTTTTATGTAGAATTGAAGTGTTATTTTGACATTACTCATCTGTCACATGATGGCTTGGTGTTATAATTCTTTATGGGTTAGCTCTAATATCATGGTCGGGGTAAATGATTTTTACACTTTGAAATTTTCTGTATTTTAATTCACATTAGGGAATAACTCAGTTAAAAGGCTCTAATCTTCTTTTGATTTGTAGTATATTACATACTGCAGGGTTTAGCAGCATAACTTCCTTATTTCAAACGCACAATGCTTTCAAAAAAAGAAGTTCTGTTGCCGCACCCTGTATAACCATTACAAATTAGCTTTTGAAAGTTTAGTCCTAAAGTAAATTCATCTGTGAAATATGTTAAACCAAATTGCCTAGCGTTCCACTGAATCCACATTCACGGGAGAAAATGAAGGGGGAGGGTGAATTTATCTGCTTATTACTTGGGGAGGAATGTGCCATTTCCCTGTTAATAAAAAAAGTGCCTTTTGGGTTGGGGTTGTTCTCCATTGGTCAGAGCTCAGCATAACTGAAAGCATAATTTTCGAAAGTAATTTTAAGAGCATACATATTTGGTCCATGAGGAATGAATTGCGTTAATTATGAAAATATATGCAGTTTCCAAATGCCATAGATTTTATCTTGACTTTTTTATAATTATATAATATAAAACCATAGTCTGGGAGATGCCACATGCTCCGCTCAAATTAATCTTGAGAAAAGGGTTGAAGGTGAAATGCCATGGAAGAGCAATGTTGAAGAAAATTTATTTAATGCATAGTGCTGCCAAAGAATTTGCAAGATATTCTCCACAAGTTGGAGTGCAATTCTTACTCTTAGAAACTATTAGTTTATGAGTGGTAACAATTAAATTCCTTGCATTAGTTCCCAAGCACTGTTTGCTGTTATCACAAACTTCAAGGGTAAAATAAAAACATGTTTGAGATCAGTTTGAAGTGGCACACGCACATAACTTGAGAAGGTGACTTGAATTGAACCCATCTCATCACCGAAAGATATTTATGTTATGGAGGGTGAGGTGGTGATAAAGGACCTAATGCTGCACTCGAATCCATAATGCCTCCACTCCACCGGTCCACCAGTCTTTGATCAGGGTGGCTGAGGGGATCTGTCTCTGGGCTGTACTGAGGTTCCCTGACCTGGTGGAATTGGGCTGGTGGGTTTCCTGGTGGCAGGATTGGGTGATGTGGCCCTGCATGCACCCTGGGGACATGAAATGGTTGATGGGTGTAATCAGGGGTTCCCCATGCAGGAGCCGCACTGAAACCACCCTGGCAGTCAAAAAACCTGCAGGAGTAAAATGTTTAAAAGAATTCATCTTAAGTATGTATCTGTATGTTAATTAACTTAATATAGCCCAACATTCATGGACAGTTTGTCGATATTACTCGCACAAAACCTTGAGGTTTCTCAAGCAAAATTCATTGGATTCAGGAAGGTTTTAAACCTTGGAGAAGTATATTTATTGATGGATACCAAAGTAAAACATATTTATGAAGAATATATGTGGCTTAATAAATGCAATGTAAGCATGTTAATTACAGAATTGAATGGCGATGACAATAATGACATTTAGCCTGCCCAGGATGCATATTTTGCAAGTTAAAGTGAAGTAATGGAAATACTGCAAAGTAACATTTTGCCCAGTTAACAAAAACTGGCCTGTGGTAAGCCAAAATGGAATGTCTAATGGCAGGTAGTTAACTAAGAGTGGCAACAGCAGTGTTGCAATATTAAAACATCTTACTTGGTCTTTGCCACATGCTAGCACTGCTCTAATTCTATAGAAAGTCTTCCTTAGTTTTCCATTAGCTTTTCAAATGTACATGTTAAACAGTGACTGTCAACAATAATAAACATGGGCATCAGAAGGGGTCTGTGCTATTCCTCCTGGCAAAATTATAAATGTTTTGTAAGAACTTCTTTCTCTACTGTATTAATCTACATCTGGGTTTGTTAAGGACAAGTTTGGTGCAACAATAGCAATAATTGACTACCTCTCCTACATGGTTTGGTTCATATATATCCAGGAGTAATCCTGATGACACCCATGTCTATATTAATGTAAACAATATAAATATAAAGGAGAGGAAAAAGTGTGAGGCTCTCGATTGTATTGAATGCTGTGTCACAAAAGGTTTTAAAGAGAGGGGAAGCAGAGCTAATATGTTAGTTAAGGATACTGATGTGGTCATTAGTCTTAGGAAAATATCGGCTAGTCATTAGGGAATGCCTTAACTTACCAAAGTCTGTCACCAAGGAATATTGGTCTTGGTGCAAGGATCCCCATAGAGCTGTAATATTGCTGTGCTAACACCTCGAGGTCATTCGTGTATTTTCTTTTCCATTTAGTTCTTCGATTTTGAAACCAAATTTTAATCTGCTTCCGAACATGTAAATAAAAGTTTAAATTAATGAAGTGGTTGACTAACAAGAATTCTCTGTAGGAAATACAAAATCAGTATCAGTCACTATGACAATCTTAATCTTATGACAATATGAAAGGTAAGACTCTGATCATGTATCTATTGGTTAAGCAGATGCGAAATATTTCGAGAGCACAGGATTTTTTGTGGTCAAATTATACACAACAAGGTTCAACGCAAGTAAAACAAGTGAAACAATGAAATCACGAATAATATGCTGGGATTGTTTCCTCATCTATATTTTTTCAGTGATATTACGGTGCTCTCGTGTGGGGATTTAATTTAGAATTTCAATTTTAGTATGATTAATTCACTTTCGCCTATGACGGTGGAAGAATTTATTGGACAATGAATGCCGAAATATTTGTTATGTATACGTTTTTTGCGAAAATGATGCTGATTTCAGTGTCATTTTACGCCCAATATAAACTGAATGCCCATGCACTGTATGCACTACAACCTTGACGTCGTGGAAGAGCTTGTGGGCATTTCGATGACCGCTAGAGCTGTACCGTTGGGAGCAATGATAATTGCTGCTGGTAGGGTCACCCATGCCAGATAGGTCGAAGGTTAGGAACCAGACGGAAGGTAGTACTCGCAGTGTCTGATCTTCAGTGAAGCGACTAAAGGCGTCTGACCCCAGTGGGGCGGCCATTTAGTGATTGTGTCACGTTAAATACACTATTGAGGAAGGCAACGGGAAACCACCTCAATTATCATTCCCAAGATAAATATGATGGTCACTACAGAGATTTTGACTCCTGGCCACTAAAGGAGTCAGCCCATTCGGCCGTGTATCGTTCCTGGCAGCGGGAGAGGCAAGGCTTCCGCGGATGCCATCCCACGAAACCAGGGAAACCGACAGCAGCAGGACGGAAGCAACAGAAGAAGACCAATTTAGTTAGAATAGGAACTTGGAATGTTAGGCCAATGTTGAGGATAGGCAAATTAGAGAATATTAAGCGAGAGATGGAAAGGGGAAATATAGATATTTTAGGTCTATGCGAGGTGAGGTAGTAGGATAGCGGGGATTACTGGAGGGATAGTTATAGAGTAATATACAGCGAGGGATGGCCATAATATTGAATAAAAAAGTAGGAAGAAGCGTAGTCAACATTGAGCAAGCAACGGGTAGAATACTAGTGGTACAGGTACAAGCAGAACCAACGAACTTGATCATTGTTCAGGTATACACGTACATGCCACGAAGAAATCATAGGGACGAAGAAATCGATAGGGTATAAAAATCAGGTAGAGAACATAATTTCATGTGTTCCTGCAGAAAAACATTTGATATTGATGGAGGATTGGAATGCGACGGTTGGCGAAGGAGGAGAGATGATGAGGTGGGGGACTACGGTTTACGTATGAGGAATGACCGCGGGGCAAAGCAATTGAATTCTGCAGAAGCACTTGGATTAGACACCAAAAAAGGTGTAGGTATACATGGAAAATGCCAGGTGACATAAAAAGGTATCAGTTAGATTATATTATGGTTAGACACAGGATTAAGAACAGTGTGAACAATTCGCACAGCTTCCCGGGATCGGATGCGGACTCTGACCACAATTTAGTTATGAAGTGTAGCGTTCGTTTCAAAACGATAATGCAGGGGCCGGGGTTAGGAAATGGAATGTAGAAGCATTAAATAGATTGTCAAGTAAGAAGTATCGGCAGGCTTGAGAGGAAATCGTGAGTGAGGTAAAAGAGCTGAATACTATCGAGGAAAAATGGAAATATATCAAAAAAGGGATATCGAAAGCCGCAAAAGAAACTCTAGGAACTGTAAATAAGAAAAGGACAAGGAAATCATGGATGAGATGATTAGAAAGTAAGATGAGAGAAGGAGATGTAAAAGTGCAAACACAGAGTTTGGCAGAAGGAAATACAAAGAGTTCTATGATAAATTGGGACATGTAACAGATAAAGCAAAATATGCGTAGTAGAAGACGCTGGTCAAGGATATGGAAAGTTTGCAGAGGAAGGGTGAAATCGGTACGCTGTACAAGACGGTTAAATCACTATCGGGAAGTAAGAAGGGAAGATCTCTGTTAACAGTTAGAGATAAGTCGGGTAAGATAATAGTTGGAACAGAAAAAATCCAAGAGAGATGGAAGGAATATATAGAAGAAATGTATGGTAAGAAACTTAGGCCTTCAAGCTTAGACATAGAAAGAGAATATGAGGAAGATGCTGATAGCTTAGGTCCAGGCTTACTCGACAATGAAATAGGAAGGGAATAAATGGAGATGAAATAAGATAAGGCCTTGTGGGTTGACAACATTCCTGCGGAAATTCTAAAAGGTGTAGGAAAATATGGGAGGAAGGAAGTCTATCTGGACTAACTCGTTGCATCTATGAGGAAGGAATCTGGCCAGAAGACTTCGTGAGATCAGTGTAAGTTCCTATTCCGAATAACGCAAAGGCTACATCATGTGAGGACTACAGAACAATAAGTTTCATTTCCACGCAGCTAAAGTTGTTCTCAGGATCATCAAAAAAGGATGGAGAGCAAGGCAAATGATTATTCAGGGGATAATCAGTATGGGTTTAGGAAGGGGAGAGGTACTCGTGATGCCATTGCAGGAATGAGATCGCTAATCGAGAGGAATATAGAATACAATCAGGACGTAACTGCCTGTTTCGTAGATTTCGAAAAGGCGTTTGATAGAGTGAACTGGGAAAAAGTAATGAGTAATTGCAGAATATATGAATTTGTTGAGGGACAGGAGGCTAATCCGCAACCTGTACATGTCTCAGATTGTTCAGGTGCGAGTGGGGGATGGAGAGTCCAGATGTGGAGAGTCGAGATGGGCAGTGTTAGGAAGAGGTGTAAGGCAGGGTTGCCCATAATCACTGGTGCTGTTCAACGTATATGTGGGAGAAATAATTAAAGAGGGTTGGGAAGAACGGGAGATTGGAATGAAAGTCGGAGGGGAATTCAGAAAATCAGTCAGTTTTGCCGATGACCAAGCTTTAGTTTGCCACTCAGCCAAGGGGTTTGAAAGGATTTCCGAGTGAATTGGAAATTCAGTGTGATAGATATGGGATGAGAATAAATGCTAATAAAACAAAGGTTATGTGATTTTCCAGAAGTTCAGTGCATAGGCATTGGATGTGAATGAGTAAACAATACGATGGTAATGCGATTTTCCAGAAAGAGAAAAGCAAGTTAAATGTTAAAATGGGAGGGCAAAAACTAGAGTAGGTTGAACAGTTCACGTATCCCTGAAGTGTTTTGCACCAAAATGGTCAAGTATTAGGGACATAAGGAGAAAAATTGCTTTGGGTTGAGAAGATTTCAGAAGAAATAGGGAATTGATGACAGGGACGTCGAGTAAGGATATTAAGAAAAGGCTCGTCAAAACTTTGTTATGGAGCGTAGTTACGTACGGCGTGGAAACATGGTCACTGAAGCAGGGCGATAGACGTAGATTGGAGGACTTTGAAATGTGGGCTTGGAGAAGGTGAAGTGAACGGAAAGGAAAACAGAAGAGGAAGTGCTAGATAAGGTGGAGGAGGATAGGGGATTGTTCAGAGAAATCATAAGGAGGCAGGGAAAATGGATGAAAAGCATATTGATCAGCAGTGGGATGATGAAGATTGTGATAGAGGGGAGAATGTTTGGCAAACCAGGGAATTGCAGGAATAGGATAGGAATATTGGACGGGATGGAGTGAGGAAAGAAGTATTCATAGATGAAGAGGGACTTTTTATAGATTAGGATGATGGGTTGTGTTTTGTTAGGATAAACAAAATATTTATTTGGTAGTTGGGTCCATCCAAGTTCCACCTTAGCCGGTGGATTTCCTAATAATAGTAATCTGATACGACGTCTTATTTTGATTCTATGGATATTTGTATGAGCATACTTTCTTGTGTTATTCCGTAGCTTTCTTAACGGCTATTTAAAAATATAATTTAATGTGCGAAATCATCATAAGAAAGTTTTATGTATGTATGTTAATACATGAATAGGAAGAATAAATCCACCATACTGCTCATATATAAACTTTTTTGAATCCGGTATCTCAGCAACAGGCCACTTTTTACAATGGTTATTGAATAATGTGAATCTGGTTATTGTAAAGATGTAACATTGATTCTCTTTTGGCTCATAGTTAGGTGATGTTTGCACCCCTTGTAATGAGGCGTTTTATATGTGGAAAAACATGTGATTGCCAGTATTTCGTCGCTTAATTTTTCGGTAATAAAAGTCTACTGATTTATAAAAATATAATGTTTTAATAGGAAAGGTGAACATTAAATATCGCCGCGTCCACATCTAATCCGCGATGCGCCATGCAATTCATCGCGAAATAATCTGGTGGACTGCTGCATTTTAATAATTGAATTGCTAATATTTTTAATAGTTATTTGGACTGAAATTGTTACATTAAGCGTAAGGGATTTTGAGAACCATGGTGTGCTGGTATTAACGGTGGCATGAGTGAACTATTACTGTGAAGTGTACTTTTTAATAACATTGTTATTTATGATGCTGCAGCTGAACGAAAGTTTCCGTCGCCAAGAATATTTTTTCAATACATAAATAAACCAGGAATTCGTAATTATTTGGCTTTTTATACGCTGTATTCAAAATGAAATACAACTATTCCTATTGAATCTGAAAATGTTCTTCACTACGGTAGTTAAATTACTTCTTAGAAATGCGAAGTTCAATGGAAAAAGTTCGCTATTTGCATGCAAATATTGAGCGTTACTTTGTACAATCCAAGATTATATAATATGTACTCCATCCCTGGGCCAAATCAAGCAGTACAAAATGAGGCGCTTGATATCCCAGCATTCCGTTTTAAAATGAATTACGGTGATGAAATGCACTAGAAGTACCATTGTATTTTTTAAGTTGTTACTTCAAAATACAGTTTAGGTTCCTTGAGTATGGATTCCATATTTGATAAACCTTTCTTCTTTACTAATTTTTAGCACTTAAAAATGATTTGAGATGGAGAAATGCACTCATATACCTGAGTCTCAGTGAGCTTCAGACTCTTGGAGAGGTGCAGCCTCTTGGACACGGAGAGATATTTGCTGCGTTCAAATTCTGCTTCTAAAGCTTTGACTTGAGCGGCTGTGAAAGCTGTCCTCGGCCTCTTCTTCCGCTCTTCGTTGGCCGCACCCGAGGAGCTGCCCCGACTGCATCTGCCGTCCTCTGAAGTGACAATCGGGACATAGTTATTTATACTCATCTCATGACGGATACTTGGTGAGTTCATGGATCACATGTATTTAAAATCACTCTTACAAGTTCAATGAGCAGGCTTAAGTTATCATACATGAATTTTGGATGTTTGTTCTGATTGTTTAGTGTATTTATCTCCATTTTCATCATGAGGCCTTCTTGATACTTTTGATAGCCTTTGCAAACATTGAACGCAAAATATTAGATCAAATATTTCGCAAACAAATGTAACGTAAGTTGAGAACTTAACTGATGTAAATAAATTTTACGTTCGTTTAACATTTTTAAAGAAATTCAAGAACTATTAAGTTAAGAGTTTTTGCAAAATGTTCCTCGCATCGCATAATCAAGAAAACACATTTTTCATAGAAAAAGATTTTAAGATCATTATTAGCGTTATTATTTTAATATTTTAAACCATCACTCCACCCTCCGTTTACTTTTCCTGAGGATGAGGATACTTAACTACGCAATGACCTAAGTAGTCTCGTGTTGCTGCAAAAAAACAAAGAGATGTACGATACCTTATGAGCTCGGGCTCCTGAGTTAATATTAAGTAGGAAAACTAAAGAATGGAAGTAGACTCCAGCTACCGTAATTTTGCGATTTTATTCTGTGTATACCCTCAACATTCAAACCAATCTCAAGGTTGATGACTGCAGTGGTGGTGGATTTCAAATAAGAGTATTGCATAATTATTCCCTTGCAGATTCTGATATTTTTCGGTTACAGGGTCGACATAGGCGTTCTCATCGTTTCGCATTTCTTATTCATAATCCAAATCCCCTTTAAGTTTACCCTCTCATAAAAATAACTTTTTGGCTTCGGTTACGTTGCTGTAATTGGCGATAACAGGATGCTAGATTGGGTTTTATATTGTGCCTATTTGTATCCTAGGGAGCGAAAGTAAGCATCTTCGTCAAATTGCCCTGTCACAGTTGCTTGTTTCCATATCATCCACACGCCTAAGCTACCATGTATAGTGTGTAACGTGCACTGCGCGCACAGCACTATTGCATTCCAATTTTTTACCTTCAAATGTGACGCAACTGTAAAGTTTCGATGCCACTGTTGCAATATTTGACTTTCCATATCCAGTATAAATTCCCATGATAAAAGATATCGATCAACGCACCGTAATAACGTTGAGAATTTGTACCAACCTCTATTGAATAAGACGTGGCGCTGCATTATGAATGCGATGCCACTATTCATTGACATTATAACGTCGATGCGTCGAAAGTTTTGTGATTATCCTATGTAAATACATGAACATAGGTTTATCTATCCGCGGGGTCCAAAGTCAAGCATCGCAAACCCATGACTCATATTAGCACAGAAAAATAATAGAAAAAGTTGATTGAATTTGTCATACTTGTGATCGATGAGGGGGAATCCGTAAACGATTGTGTCGGAATGCTTTACAGCCACTCTTCCTCGCCTCCCAATCGAATCGTCCTTTCGCATCGTCGGGATTCTCTGTGCCCCCGGCTTGCGTACCGAACAAATTCGTCCGCTAATCCCACCCTTCCTTTTTTCCCTCCCCTTTCTAGGCCTCCTCCCCTTCCATCCCTCCCATCCGAACACATCCCCATCCAACCGCGCGCACGATTTCAATAAGGGGAGCAGGCGAATGCCTCGACGGGAGTTGCCGTGGTGTGAGAGGGGGGGATGGAGGGATTCCCTGTTTATTTTAAGTAAAAGGTCATGACGTCCCCCTTTCAGATTAGTCGGATAGGATGAAGCGGAGAGTGAGCGGTATGGGAGGCGGTGAGGGAGAGAAATAATAGAGGGCTGGACTGAAAGGAGTTCGGCACCCGAGGGAGGCAAAGGGGTTACGGGCTTGGTATGTGCAGTGGAGGGAGGTTGGTGACGGCGGAGTGGAGGGGGGGGGGTAAAAGGGAGCGGGGGCTTGGAGGAGAGACAGAATCTGAGGGGCAATGCTTAAGGAGAATGGGGTTGTAGGGCTGAACTGAGAGGGTATGTATGTATATAGTATACATATTTACCGATGAACAACCCTTAAACGGACAAGTTACACGCTAGGAAGCCCAATTCAGCAAATACACCGCTGTTAATATTAGCGGTCAATACTTTGTCGTTGGAGGACATTTCGACAAAATATTTGGCTTTCACAGGAGTAAGGGTATTTGCACGTTTTCGCTACGCTCTTATCATCTTGTCTCTAGGTAGCGATTACCTAAGGGTTGCTGGTTTTTGGCAGAAGAATAAGAGATTCGAACTGCATTCATCAATGTATTTATTTAATTCATATGTTACAGTGTAGTAAAACTCTATGCATTATATGCGTTAAATCCTCGGACACGCAAAAGTGTATTAAACCTTTTGTGTTGGATTTACACGGTGGGGCACGGGTTATATGCGAGAGATTTGCTCTTGAAATAAGCGTGGATATCGTAGTTCGAATAGGACACTTCAGCCAAGCATTTCTTTCCTTCCAGAATAGTTATGCTCTCACGGGCAAGTGGAATTTCGTCATCTTCTGATTGTCATACTTGTTTCGTTTGTGGCTTTGTCTCACGAGATTTGTCATTTCGATAGTTTTTATTTTCCCGTAATTAAACGAGACGGCGGGCGAGGTCGGTTGTGGATAAAATGGGTGGAAGAGCAAGGGGAGATATAGCACGAGTGAAGCTCGGGGATTGGCAAGAGGAAGAGATAAGAGACGGAGAAATGGAGAGGGGAAATTTCCTCTGAGGCAAAGGGAGTTAACAAGCCCCTTCTTGGCGGAATGAGAATGCGAGAGGCGTAGGGGTATCTAAGCTTAAAGGGTGTTAGGGTTTAAAAGATTGCGAAGCACCGCTTTACTGGGGAGGGGATGGAAGAGATGTGTCGGTGTTAGGAGGGGTAGATTAGAAAAGAGGGAGGGTTCGCCAGGGAGGGGTGAGAAGTGATGGGCGGGAGAAGGGAGGAGCCGAAGAGGTGGGGCAGGAACTGTTTTTTGACGGAGGAGTAGGTGAAATTTATTCAGGAGCCCTTAATTAGGGAGGCAGCTCCTTTCGGTGACAAACAACTCGCTAAGTGCCGTCTAATTGCGGCCGCGGGGCATTTGTCAGTGCCAGAGGCGAGTCGGAGGAGGGGGAGGGGGAGGGTGGAGGGATTTAGGGGCGTGGAGGGGGGGGACGGCTGGTGAGGCATAAGGTGCCAAAGCGAGGGACGTAAAGAGCTAGGAATGAATGTCTCGGGAGACTAGCACGGAACAACCGCAAGGCGATGCTGCGCCTTCACACCTCGCCCTATCCGCTGTCTTCAATCTTCACATGGCCTCTCCCTCCTCGCACTTTCATTTTAAATCCTCCTCTAGCCTCTCATTCATAGCTTTGACGAGTTTTCTGTCGGTTATGATTAGAAAATACTGTCGCGAGTATAGGGCCGTATGATGGAAATTGAATATCGCGGAAGGGTCGATTTATCAACTTTGTTCAGAGTAATCAGAGTACTTCATGAAGGATTCAATATTTTCCCTACATATGATGTGCCTATTTGAAGTCTTCTCGAATTTTCCACGAAGAACTTCGGGACCTCGAACTTCGAATTACCTGACCTGGGCCCGAGAAAACTTCGTATAAAGTATGTAGCCATTGTTGCATATGCGTTAGGGCTATGGGGCTCAACGATCATTTGACGGGGTGCCAATTTTTACGCCCCGTCGTCTATTAGGGCCTGTTTAAGAGTTTAATGATAACGATATGGGCTAAATGCAGAAAGCAACCGATGTCAAGAGGTCTTTCACCTGTGGGTGACTTGATTCGTATCCTTTTACGATCGACTTTTGGGTGTATCATACCCACTCCCATACGAGATCGCTACCGACCGCGACTGAGGTCGGCGTTTCGATTTGGAAGTAGAGTAGACAAGGCTCTAGTTGCTATTCGAGTGAGCTTGATTATTGCAGCCAGGATCTCGTTTCAGAAAGCTACCGGTCAATTTTCAAGTAATCGATGTTTGGTTCTGATATAATTACATGGTCCTACAATCATCACGTCTATTTTTCAGAGAATGTGTGGCTTAGAATGCTTCAAATTACCTTTACTGTTGTTTTTAGAGGACTTGTAAATTTACTTGTAGCCTTGGGAAATCTGGTTGTTCGGATCATACTAGTGACCATTGTAAACAATGCATTTTTTATTATTTGCTTCAACCATCAAGTAAACTATTAAGTTATGCAATGGGCTAACATTTTTGTGCTATGTTGTCTCCGGCTTATGGAATTAACATAACATGTTGAAATGAAATAAAATTATTGACTTTGTAATTCCACACACTTCATTTAAAATGCCACCCAGATTTCGACGTTGCACGTCATCATCAGGCGTTGTCAATGACGACTATGACCATCATGACCTGACGATGACGTCATGTCATGATCACGGACAACGCCTATAATGACGTTCAACGTCGAAACCTGGGTCGTGCTTTAAATAGTGTGTGGAATTACAAAGTCAATAATTCCATTTCATTTCAACAAAGAAAATGTGTTGGTGATTATCTTAAACGGATTGGTATTGGGGTCGATAAAAATATTATCATTTTGAGTTAATTCCTGCGTGTCTGGTATCATGTCCTCCGCATCAACTCAATGTTTTTTTAGATGGAAGGTCAAACTTAGAAATGGAATATCGCACAAGTTTACGTCAAAAACTCGCGTTTACGACGGAATCCAATGTTTTTGAATGCGACAATGCATGATATTTCTTCATAAACAATTACATAAGCATCTTACTTTGCAACCGATACAACACAATATCGCCTGCCCGATTAAATAGCTTATTGAATGCGTATATGGAACCCATCTAGGACATCTCAAGAAACTGTATTATTTTTTCCTTTGAATCGTATTCGCTCAACAGACATCACGGTATGTGTTGCCTACACCCCATTGAAATATTTCAGACCGCCAAAAAACATATAAGATACATAATGCGTCATAGAGTGTGCTTTAGGTGGATGTTAATATACGAGTATAAAAAGGGTATTTTGAGAAAAGTTTAATTCATTAGCTGTGTTTTTAGGAATTTCTACGTAGACATTCGACTAATTTTAAACTTGAAAGAATATTCAAGTACTTTGTTGCTTATAAAATTGATGTAAACCCAAGATAGTATTTACATGCAAACAGAAGAGTATCCAATCCTTTCTGCAATTCGCAATGTTGGCGAATCATTTACAATGCATGATAACAGCGTGAAATTGTAACTAAGAAAGATTCGGTCTTAGCCAACCGCTTTACTATGGTTTCATGGGCGAAATAGTGCAGTTCGCTTTCATGTTACCCCTATGCGTGGTGAAATCACGCATTGGGTGACAGGGAAGCAAGGATGGAAGCAGCTGCTTGCCCTGATCAGCTCTTGGTTTCACAGTAGGAGTCACGTAAAGACATATCCAAAGATTCTAGAAACGGTAGTTGGTTTATTAGGGACTGCGCCTTGGGAAATTATCAATAACTAACTAAAGATCTTTAGCAGATACCCCCAAATCGATGGCTATTACAGGGTTTAATTGGAAATTAGTGCAATAACATACTTGTTCAAGATTCAGCTGAAGAATTTGACATTTTTATAAGGAGGGTGCTGCAGAAATGTTTGCATGAAGTCAAATCGTATTCGGAAGTAAAATGTAACAGACATTGCGTTTGTACATGACTTTTTTTCCCAGAAATTAGAATTGTAGCATTCCCAAAAGATTCTGCGAACTTATGGCGGACATTTTTGGTTCGTCACAAATTGTAATCCATTGACCCATTTCCCTTTCTTTGACAATTAAATTATATCTCTGTAGTAACGGCAGAAAACAAATGATTCATTTTTGTTAACAAACATATATCTTATGTCACATTTATTTTATCCTGAAATCGTAGAAATGTCTTCCAGCTGTTAACTTATGAATTTTAGTATGCTTATCGCCACCCACGAAAACAATGAAGGACCACCGTCGGACATCAGATGACGTTGGAGTAACGTAAAATATTACAGAGAGAAAAAATGCTTCATTGTTTTTAAAAGATATTTATAAATTTCACATAATGGCTTGAGATTCTCATAATAATCCTATTACTGTAACAAATTTATTAAGTCAACGAATGCGGCGAATGAAATGTTAGCATCAGCATTCAATGCGGCGAATGAAATGTTAGCATCAGCATTCAATGCGGCGAATGAAATGTTAGCATCAGCATTCAATGCGTCTTGTGAAAGAGTTCGAGTGGCTGTTTTGTTAGCTAACTAGATGTAATATCTTCAATTGGAAGACATGAATCTTAGAAAATTTTTCCGTGTTTATGATTAAATTCAAATTAATGAAGTGATAAGGATTCCAATATCTTCGTTTAGACTTTAAGACGCAATGTGTCCTCGACATTGAATGCACATGATTGAATATATTAGTCTAAGTCAAAATATTTCCAACTTCCATGTCAACCACAAGATTTAAGCGTATTAAATAAATAAAAGATTGAATTATATTTTTGCGAAAAAAGTCATTGGGTCATTGGGTTAAGTAAAAAATTTGTATCATAATGCTTTCAGACTTGGATGTTATCATCAGACCAAATATTTAATTCAGCATCGGGATTGGTATAAAACATATTCAGAGCACCTAGTCTTGAGTTTAATTACCTAACTGATATTTTGCGTAAAAGTAGACCAAATTTTATACATAAGGATTTTCAGTGCTAACGTAGTGTACTCAATTTCATGAAGCATTAGTTGAGTGCATAGTATGAACGCAAGGTGGTGTGGCTCAAAATGTAATACTAGTGTAATATTAGTCGAGAGTTGAGGCCAAATTCAGCGATTATATCAAGCCAAAAATTTAAAAAGAAATTTATTTACTGATCAGATATTTAAGGTTTAATAAAATCTGCGTATTCATCTATTTACCTTAAATGAAATATGATAATAAGGATAGCCCTGTCTTAGAAAATACACCACTATTACAGTTGCCCGAAGAGGTTATCGGAATGGATTTTGCTCATAACTCTGGTTTTCCACAAATGAAAAATGCCTGGAAATGCATCCAATGTTGTACTTTTATCCCGTTGAATACTTCTGTCACCAATAAAAATAAAAATGAATTATGTATGTACCTCTAGCTGCGTGACACAACACTTTCCGCTGTTTCTTTATTTCATGAGTCAAAAGTGTTTTAGAATTAATAGCTTTAAGAAGTTTAAGCGAGATGTTTACATTAAGTTTCTAGTGCGGATACAATTTAGTAAATATTTTGACTTGCATAGTATACGAGTATAACGTCGTGTAATTTGGTAATCCAAGTTTCCTCAAAATATGTCAAAATTGGTTCTCTGATACAATAAATCATAGGCTGAAGGTCTTGGTTTCGAAATGATCGGCACCGATGGAAAACTTAGTGTGTTTGCTACAGTATGTGTGTATGCCCCACTACATGGCTAACAAATATTCGTTCCCATGGAAATAGATATAAGGAAAAGGGATACGCACACCTATAAAATACGAACAAAGGAATGGTGGGGAAGGTGGAATTAAGCAGATCACAAGCCCCAAAGCTTTCCTTGACTGGGAGTTTACCACGGATATTCGATTCATATGTATATATATATATATATATATATATATATATTAATATATATATACACACATACACACAAATATATATATATATATATATATATATATATATATATATATATATGCATATAGGTATATATTTATACACCCACACATACATATATAATATATATATATAATTATATACATATATATACGGTATATAAACAGTAAGATAACAGCGTTAACCCTCGGATTGATGATTTAACTACTATGAAATAGAAACGACTAGCTGGAAGATTTTACAGCCCAGTTATTTTTATTGAAATATAAAACTATATGTATCCATTATATTAAAAATATACAGTATTTACTTGCAGATCATACTATGAGGATATAATAGTAGGTACTTATGAGAAATAACACATTACATTTGGTCTCAGTAATGTCACTTTTTGGTGCTCCACCGGGGAGATAAAGTAATTCTGTAAAAATTTCAAAGAGATAGATTACGAAATTAAAATCAATAAAACCACGCAGACCATGATAAAAAATATCGCACCAGTCTATCCATTATTAATGGCTTCGGCTAATATTAATCTGGAAATTTCATATTTTACGATGCGTCCTGCTTTCACAAATCAAATTATAGTATAGCATATATATGTACATTTTCCTCTCAAGATGAAGAGTAACAATTTTGTCTTCAAATTTTCTGAGGCGGTAAAAAGTTTCTTTCATAAATGAATCATTTTGCATCCTTCTACAATTCAGATGTCACCAAGAAAGCTTTCACGTAAACATAGGTCAATATTTTGGGCTCACCCAGTATTGGAGCACACTGTGATATGTTGCTCTTATGTTGGGTATTTCACTGAGAACGAAAATATAATTACAGTTTTGCCCCATTAGTTACACCGAGTGCTGTACAAAGGAGAAGGGGTCGTGGGCGCTTAAGCGGATGCGCATCACTTCAGACGAAGCGTGATTGCCCGCAGCGTTCGTTCATCCGCGTCACATGCGGGTTATACGGCCGTGGTAATTCCTCAGGAGCTTAACGAGCGTTTCAACGTCCCCGTGAAGTCTCACCTCAGTTTTATGGCGGCGCTTTATTTTCTCGCGTGACTTTCATTCGAAAATAGCTCCGCCGAGAAGTCAGACGCGATGTGTTTATCCTCTTATGAAAATCGCGCTTATGCAAGTGACAAAACATTGGAAAAACCCATCTGCCGTCGGCCTCCTTTGCTGTTTAATCTAGCGCATTAGAAATTCGCGGAGCATGAAGCTCTTATTAATGCACGAACATAACTTATTTATTATTGCTAATTTCTCTGTTTAAATTTTGTGCGGGCGTTGCGGTGACAACTTAAGTTCACGACCTTGCTTATAGGTCAGGGAACGCTGTCGTCTGAGTTGTGAAATCGAACCAGTTTGCAAAGAATATAATTTTTATTTAAAATTCTATAGGCAGATTCATGCTAATCCAATCGAAATTTCTTTGGAAAAATAACCTACCTTGTTTCCTTCTGTGAATTATGTTTCAGAATAGAGGTCTAATGTGTCTTGTTGATAAAATTTTATTGTTAATTACTGATTGTATTTTTTTATAATTTAAACGTACTCTATCTCTGCATAAACTGTTACGTCGTCTTCATAATGACTTATAACTATCAAAAAATGTTCTAAGTCTTATATTCAGCTGAAATTATGGACAATTATTTTAAAACAGCCTTAATTATGAACTAGCGTTTTTATTGACATGGGATGTTAAAGATTGTGATAGAAGGGAAAATGTTTGGCAAACGAGGAGGGGGTAGGACTAGGGTATGGATGTCGTACGAAGTGAAGTGAGGAAGGAAGCATGCGGACTTGATTAGGGCCTTATTGTAGTGTGCAGGTGAGGTTTTTATTAATGGAAGTGGCAAGGGAATTGCTACTGCACCGTTTGGTAACTTGTACTTATCCAAAACTTACCTTCACCGGTAGATTAGCAAAAATCCAAACAAAATTCTGAATTTTTGCATTGTGAGCTAAAATCTTGGGTAAAGTCGACCGGTATCTCTATGTTCACGAAATCAATCATATATTTCTTTTTAGTCAAAGGGAACTAAGTTATTTTACAAATGTAAGTATAAATTACACCGTGGTTATAGTCCTAGGCAACGGGAAGATAAAAGAGGAAGAATAGCAATTTTGATAGCCATATTTTTATTGAAATTCCATCACATTTATGAGTGCAATCTCTGTATTGCAATACCCTACGATTTCTAAGTAATATCTCCACAAATTTCTCTATTCTGTCTCCATTGGCGTTTCCTGGGCGCCTGAAGGAAAATGTTCCTAAGCTCGTTTTTCACGGCTGGATCGTTTCCAGCCAAATTGCTCGTGTTCAGAATTTCATCCTAAAAGTTTATGCACGTGTGCATGTGCTAATGGCATGATTTGCTGGTGTGCTTGTTGGCTGTTATTTACTCGGCTGGACACACGACTGCTTTGCTCATTGGCCTTTCTGTCGCCCTTGTTAAATCTACGTGTTTATCCATGACGAAGCCTCACATACTAATACCTGAGAGTGCTTTGCAAATTTCTCGAGTGAATATTAGGAAAAGTCTTGGATGGAATATATTCTTATTTTTCATCTCTGTAATGCTTTTTACCGCTCTTATTTCTGGAGAATTAATACACCGTTGCTGAACATTACAAACATAACTCCGTAAACATTTTGATCTTTGGCAGTTTTCTGAAACTTACCTATAGTATTACTTCTCAATCAATAAAATCAAATATTTCTTTTTGCATTTGGGTAATGCGTACGTATCCATAGACATACGAGCAAACTCATAAAATATGTTTAAAACGTTCAATTAATAGTGCGTGCACGTATGTTGAAATTATTGAGAAAAAATCAAGAGAATAAATGGGGTATTAATAAAAATAGCCCGCAGAATAATATTTTGCAAGTTGCTCAATTGAATTTTTGGTGCTCATCGATCTTTTTGAACATAATTTCTATTTAAAATTTTTAATATTACGTCTCTATACGTGTAAAAAAATCTGGTATAGAGTCTTGTAATGTATAGCATACAGATCTTGGGTCTAGTATAGGGTGTTGTAATATCATGTTAAATATTAATCTCATATCATATACCAATCTAAAAATCAGTTCTTTTACCTCTTAGAGAATACTCGAAAGTGATTAATGTTAGATGATCGGGTATGAGATCTCAGTCAAATAGTATACTTCAAATTTTCAACTACTAAATTTATTATGATATTTGGGCGCTGGAATTACCTTTTGCGTGAGGAAGTCGTTCCAACTTTATCCCTTAAATGGGTTCGCCACATTGCTTAGTTCCTATTTTTTCATATTTTATCCCATTCCTATTATTCATATTTATTTTATGGTGATTCTCTACTTTTTCTTTTTTAAAAAGCCCAGGTGAAGTAAAACTTACTAAAGGTGAGGACCTTTAGTAAGTTTTACTGCAATTGGTCTTTTTTTCGGTCTTCTTCCTCCCTGTTGTGTCAATTTCTCGTTTTACCTCGGCTAGATGATGGTTTTAGCTTCAATGCCGGGAGACGTCGTTGAAAAGGAGTCCCGCAGCTCAACGTTTTTATGGCCTGAGGAAGTAATGATGAGCGAAGAAAGATGTGAGCAGCATACAGCATGGTCGAACGGTTAATGTCGTATATGAATCCCAGGCGGAAGATTGCTTCTCTGGGAAGAGACGGCGACAGATTTTACTTGAAAACCAACGGTATTTTCTTACTATCCTCTTTTTTTCTCATCAATCTTTAAAGACATGTCGTCAGATCTCAGTTGCCCTGTTATGCTTGTGTAGGCGTTATGATGATTTTCAAGAAGGTATATGCGATCGCCTAGTTGGATGAATCGGTAGTAGCTAAAACAAGGAGGTCGAGACGGAAATAATTTTTTGTATTATTTCCTCCTGTGTTTTTTGGCCATGCGAAATAATGACACATGCTGTGTTGTTTCTTAGTCTGAGTACTAATGAGCCTTGTTGTCCTTTCCTATTCTGCCAAGGTGTTTGCTTTTTAGATACCTTGTTGTAAGTAATAAGCGGCTGTTCTATCTTAAGTGGCATTTAGCGATCAATTGTTGCTGTTCATTCTGTGTTGTTTTATTTCATGTTTTTGGAAGCAATTTTTTCAAAATGTAAAGTAAAAGGGATATTAATTGATGTAAAATGTTGATTGAAAATATAAAATTAATTATGAGGCTGCTTCATATTTGTGAAAACATAATTAATTCTTAGTAGTTTTCTTCAAATTTTTTGACAAATCTACGGGTTACGGCCTCGTCGTCAGGAAAATTAACTTGCAAACTCCTTGTTTCTGAAGATGAGCCCTACATTGACGCGAAAGATTGGATGCAAACACTTCAGAAAGTTATCGACACCAATAATCAACCCTGCAAAAGTCTACACTCAAAATTATTTTGTGCAGTCACTTGAGAAAAGTGTGGCATTGAATTTAGTGAAACCTTAGCCGACCGTAGCGACTGAAAAGGCTGATCACCTTGTTGCAAGTAGAGATAGAGGACGAAAGAATATTATAATATTTCATCCAAAATTAATATTTCGCTCCTTATGCTCTCGTCTCAAAATATTTTCTGTTGACGGTTGCTTTTAAGTAAGTATTTAAAATACTTGTAGATCTAGTGGTTATATTTTATCATCATTAGAGAAAAATTACGAACTAAAAGTGGTTGATCTGTTGACAAATATGAATGCGAAAAATAAAATAAGGTTGTTTTTAAGAAGACATTGAGGGAATCTTTAAATAAAAAATCGTGAATATTTTTCTAAAGATGAGTTTGGGCAGTCCTCAAAGGCTTTTGCTAGAATTGTAAACTAGGTTTTATCTGGTGCTAAAATTGCTTCGATTTTTTAAAATTAACTGTAACGAGTACATTTTGTGACAACTAGTTGCGGTGCATATTGCTAACAATAATTAGAAATTCACTTCACAACCCTCAGAAATTTACATTGTTTGGTAAACGTAAAAAAAACAAATTTGGATTGATTTAGCACATTCATTTGTGGAAAGTTTCTTTACAGGTCACGACTTTCTGCGGGAGATTTGCGCCAGTCAAAGAAAATTTTTATTTCGTTTTTTTCGGAATCCTTTAATTGGCCGGTGGAAATTCCCCAATCACGACAAATGTTTGAGGCGACGTGTCACCGTGGAAACACCAACAATTAAATCTTAAGCCGCATTTAGATACAGCCTTTGAGGTTCTCTGAGGGGGATGGTGCGGGTAGGGTGTTTTGAGAGCAATCTGGTGGAATGACGGGGCGGGGACCGCGGAGAAGACGGGATAAGGGCTGAAGGAGGAGGGGAAGAGTGTGGCAGGACGTAAAGAAGTGAAGACGAATGGGGATAGACCACCGGAAGCTAATTTTAAGAAATTTACGGGAGTCGTCGCGTTAAGAGGGAGCGAGCGAGAGAGAAAGAGAGAGAGAGAGAGAGAGCAGACGCGGGCACGGCCGCGTCGCCGAAGGGTAGAAGAGCTAGAGGGAGGTATACTCGGGGTCGGGGCGAGGGGGAGAGGTGAGTGGATTGGGGTGTGGGGGGATAGAGGAGAGGCGAGAATCCGACGGGAAGAAGAGAGGCGGAGGAGGAGGAGGTGGGGCGGGAAGATCAGCGGGCTACACTCACGGGAGCTCGCACGCAGCGGAGGGGCATGAATCTCCCGCGAGGAAACGAAAATTGGGAGTCTGGGTCCATTGAGTTTCCATTATGGCCGCCGTCGCTAAATGAACGGTTATACAAACACAAACAAGAGGGATGGAAATGAAGGGAGTGGGAGGGCGTTCGCCCATTCCTCCTCCTGCTCTCCTCCCTTCTGCGCCCGACGAGGGAGGATTGGAGAGGTAGATAGCCCCACCTACTACTTCCTTATCTCGGCGAGGCAGGTGGAGGTGAAATATTTCCGTTCCATAATTTACTCGCAGCACGTGCTGCGGAATGTAACTCCTAATTGGACGGTGTTAATTTACAGGATGCGATTAAAATTTTATGGCCTCTTATTACGGAAAATGTTAATTACGTCTACTTCGACTTCATTATGACTATGATTACAGCTACTCACTTGTAAAGGTGATGATTTACCGTTGCTGATTTATGATTCGATCCTGCGCTTTAGATTTTTTGTAATCTTGGAACTTCTTCTCATACCCTATTGATGCGATGTAACTAAGTCGTGTTGAATGGTTTGTATAATTTTTTCGGGCCCTGTAAGTCTCTCGTTTCTGTCTCCTCAATCCTCGACGTGAGATACATTATAAATTATAAAACTCATTCTGGATTTGACAAATGTTTTTAGATGTGGTCAAAACATCTTACGGAATGCACTAGCAGAACCAAATTTACGAGTGGCATTTCTCAGAAAGATATAACCAGATAACATCGTTAAATGTGCTGTAAAATTCTTGCAGTGGGTAATTTGGATGCCAGAGGAACTTTGTGGTTTATTTTTATACACACAATTTTTATTAAATTATTCTTGAGAGTACGTTATGATCTCTTCCTAAAAACACGAGCAACGCAAACCAGCTGAGGAGAAGGTGCACGACTCGGTGTTTATCTTCATTGCGCGAAGCAGTCGTGTTGGTGGTTCTATTATACTGTTCTATTTTCCTTGGACTTCTTAATCTGGAAATGAGACACACCGCTGTTAATCGAATCATATCGCTACCGTAATGACAAACATTTGATTTGTTTCCACATAGAGCGTCAGAGTTTTCCCGGCCATGAATTAAGGCTTGAGCGGTGAAGAACGGGGCGCAATCGCTTGAATCTGGTTTCTCTTCTCGTGGTTACCCTTCCGCTGTCAGAGGCAATTACAAAGACTCGAGGATTCCAGGAGAAGACGGGAACACACGCGTATTTTCTTTAACAACTTAACCACGTCATCTCTCTTTTCGAGTTTGATAAACTTGTTCCGAACTGCGAGGATTGTATGACGGCAACGGCGAGTGGGTCGAGTGGACCGTGTCCCCGGGGAAAATCCCTCGTGTAACATTTTCAATGCCAAACTTCTTAAGTTTAAGTAGGGCAAGATAATAATACAATTTTAATTTTGGAAAGGCATTCCAATTCGAAATTATTTTCCAATTTTTGTTGTTTTGATTTTTTCGAACTTCATAATGTATTGGTTTTATTTGAATCCATTAGTATTAACATAATGTGATGGGTTAATATGTGCTGGATGATTGAATTTATCATTATATTTCTATTTTACCGGTTCATTTAGGGAGAGAGAGAGAGAATGAAATAGAAAATTTCGACAGGTTCCTTTAAAAATGACATTGCTGTAACTACATTACCAAACATGGAACTGAGATAGTTGTAATTTACAGTCCACTCCAAATATAATATTGCTCGAAAATAATTTTTCCTGTCTAATCTTCCCAGTTTAGACCTACTTTTAAATTTCCTATTTTTATTTTCCTATCAAGTTGTGACTAACATTCGGTAATGGAATTTGGCCAAGCACATTTCTTATGTTGTTCTCTGCTAAATAATTTTCATTTCCTTGAAAGGTAATTAATGTGCACTCCGCGGTGCTAAACTGGGCGTTGGAACCCCCGAAATATTTGAAGCTTTAGTCATGTACAACAGGAAAAAATGTTCTGAGTTGGAAATTCATTTAACGAAGATTAGGGAGTTAACGGAAAATCAATGTCTGGTGCAATCCATCCTGCAAGGTTCAGTTACCGATATTAATAAAATTTTTACTTGTTAGCTAATGTTAATGCATTCTTGGGGATATCTCACTGATGGTAGTACGTAAACTGTTACTCCCCTGTGGTCTTCCTAAAATTTTTCAACCGTATATGTATACGTACTCTTGGAGGTCTAGCTCTAAAGGTTTTTCGCAGCAATATATGTATGTAATAAATTGACAAATTTTTGATTTGCTATATCAATATTCAACAGAGGAGAACGCTGTAGAAACCTTCTGATCATTAGGTTTTATTTCGATAGTTACTGGGGCCAACAGATCTTTATTTCATTGAAGATCCAATCGAAAATTTTGTGAGTATAACTCTAAACTGATCTCTCAATGCTGTTAATTGTTCTTACTTTTATAACGGTTCTTTGACCACCCACCCATCATCATTATTTTGGAAATATTTTTTCTATAGCTAAGCTTTTTCTTCTAAAATCAAGACGAAAACAATGATTTGCATTTAGTAATTTAGTTAATTATTTATTGGTAGATATATAAGCTCATGGGAATTGAATTAGAATCATTGAATCCTGATATAATCTGTTTGTGACGTTCTTTCTTTTAGAAGGAGTAGAATACAATGAATAGTTAGGGCGATTATGCAATACTTTCAATTCAGTAATGCGAGATAACAAATAATCTTAGTAGCTCTGACAGCTAATCGTACGCCATATTGCCGCATCCTTCATTTCCTACTTTAAAGCTCTGGATGAAGCTCATATTTAAGGTTTGAATAATAGGTCATTTTATATCGTTACTTAGCTATAGTATGGACGACTTCATTTCATGTTCAGAATTTTTAAGGAAAAACGTGCCATGAAAAATTTACGTATTAAATGAAACTGTTTCTGAAATCAATGTCAGTGAATTTATTCATATTCTGCCAGCCTCAACTCAATTTTCAAACCAAACTTTGGCTTTAAGACTACGAACATTGTATTCTGTATTTTATTCGTAATTCTAAGCCTCTACTATTCACATCGTTTGAGAATCTTAAGCATTTTGGTAAGCCAAGCTTGTTGCCCAAAAATTGCTAGCTTGTACTTTTTTCTCTCTGAATGATTTTTACAAAGACGACCTAATTCTGTCTGTACTAAGAAAACTAATGTCTATTCATGGCAGTGATTGAGAGATTGACTTAAGGAAATAAATATTATACTTACTGTTTCCATAGTTTTAACTAGATACCTTAAAAGTCTAAAAATCTAGAGACGACGGAGTTTTCATGATTAAAATTTGTAGAACATAATGAAATAAACAGTTGGCAGTTAGCTATTAACCATCGTAACCGCCTCGTATATTGCGATAGTCTAAAGTTTTTTCTGTTAAGGTAGTTAGTCAACAATTTCTTTCGCTAAATGATTGAGGGTGGTTAGCTATATCGATCAAAAGACCTTTGGAACCAGCAGATGATGAAAAAAGGATATTGAGCCATGGATGGATACTGATGGGTTTAAGGGAAATGAACACTTGCTTCAAGATGAATATGAGGAATTGATTTCTTAGCTGGCTGAGAACAGCATCAATCTTACCGGACATGTGACCCTATAAATGGACCAGAGGGCGTACGGAGCTTGAAAAATGCGAAACAATGGAACTACCGCCATGATCTCCGCTGGTAGGACAGCCAAAGCAGGTAAAATAAAATCTGTCATCGGCGGAATCGCAAATGATGGCGTCTTATTTCCAAGAAAACCGTAGTTTCTATCGGAGGCTGGTTAAAATAATGGGCATTGATATTTTTGTGACAAATAAAACCATAATAGGCATAATTATATTTAGTATAATTAAATAATCTAGATTTTTAATAATAGTGCCGAAAATAGGAGGAGTGAATTACAATGAAAAGCGGTTTAGGGCCGCTGATGACAAATTCCAAGAAACTGCGGGAGATGTCGCAACAGTAACTTTTTATAGAGTCATCGGCTAATATGTATTTCGATGCAACAATTTCAGAGTATAAAAACCATTCGCCTTGACCGGGATTCCGGTCAAGACGAATGGTTTTTACTCTCTGATTTTGTTGCATTGAACCGCTAGTGATAATAAAAATCTGAGCCGCACAGTCCGAGCCAGACTCCCTTAAAAATACCGTTTGATAATTTATATTGGCCGTTTACAATTTCTGATTGAAAAGGTTCATAGGACAGAATGCATGCTTTCTATCTGTCAGTTATTTGAATGGGATTTATTTGAGATTTCCGGCCTCATTATACATCATGATTCCATTTATTCCAACTTTGATCCGCATTTCCCGTATTAGATGTCCAAATTTGCTAGGCTTCATGGATTATCCTTTTAAAATTAGCAAAAACATGCGCACCTAGCAAGTTGGTGTTCAAGATGAAGACTCTTCAGCTATTATCCAGGTTAACAATAATCGCTGTATTATCTCCGTTTCTTAGTTTCCTTATTGTTGGAGCAATATTAAACAACTTCATCTCAATAATAAAGAAATTACGGGCAATGCTACAACAGTAAATTTAGTGGAGGTATTCAAATACAAGAAATTTCACAGTGGAAAAAGCATTCGGCTAGGCCGGGTTGCACTAAATGGCGGTCTAGGCGAATGATTTATCAGCGGTGGAATTTCTCACATATTTCGAACTTGAATAGTAGATAAACTAATACAACCTTCTCTTTGTTCACAGAATATATTTGCCATAATTTGCCATATAAATTTTAGTAATAAAGATCTCCCAAACTATTAAAACATTTGTGTTTCTCATTGCGTTATTCTCAAATGAGAAGTCATGCCATTATTCTCCAGATATTCAGCCAACAATCTACCAAAAACGCGGCCCATTAAGTTTATTCTGATTGTATGACGCGGCCGGGGGAAATTAACCCGATTGAGTAAAAGCAAAAGTTATCTTGGTTAAACAGCGGTAAAAAGTCGAGGGAGGAGAGATAGAGGGACGGGGAGGATCCTGACAGAAAAATCGTGAGTTTGGTGTGATACGCCTTACGGGGGATGGGTGGTATGATACAGAAACGTGATGAGTATTAAGGAGGTGAAAGGGAAGAAGGAAAAGGGCGAAAAGAAGTGATTGCGAAGGAGAAGAAGGCGAGAGAAGAAAAAAAGAGGTTCGCACGAACGGGGAGGCGGGGTAGGGGACGAGAGAGAGAGAGAGAGGCTGGGAAGATAGGGAAGGGCCCGGGGAAGAGAGCAAGGGGGTTTGTGACAGAGGGAGGCGTTTGGCAAGCACTCAAAACTAATTTCCCGGGGACAAGCTTAACCTCCCGGAACGTATAAACAGAGAGACGGGCGAACCACAAACAACCAAGACAGCTTTCGGAGGGGCAGCAATCGAGTGGGGTCGAAGGAATGACGGAAGGCAGTGGAAGGGGAGAGCGATGAAAACGGGGGAGGGAAAGGGGGCGATATGTGTTTATTTTTCTTTTAAACTCTTGACTGGGCTTAGGGAATCCAAGGAAATCCAAGGCGAGGGGAGACCCTTGGAGAAGGGAGAAGGATACATGGTAAATGTGCACCGATTATCAAGAGATGGGACATGGGGGGAAAGAAGGTTTCAATAAAGGAAAAGTAAAAGAGAGAGAGAGAGATGGAGAGGGTGAACAGGTGAGAAAGAGATGAAGGGGTAGGCTATAAAAATCGTTTTCGCTCCATCTTAGTTCACTAATTGGGGACACATGTGACCAACTATCTAGTCGAAATTATTTCATGGATTGTGTGGAAAAGGGTGAAAAATGAAAAAAAAGCACCGCAGTGGTCACACTTTCATTTAGAGGGAGACGAGATTTAGCTCTCGAAATCCCTCATTTGGATATTCATACATTGCTGGATTACTTTAACTACGTACTAATGTGGCCAATGAGGCAAGGGGACAGGAGTATATTAGATACTTATTAGAAATATTGGCATGGGGAAGAATAAAGAAAATAAGTTTCAGATGAGAGCGAAGTCTTCCCTACGATCGGAGAAGAGGTAAAATCCGAAGAAGGCAGAAAAGGTGTTGGAAGGGAAATTAATAGGTGGTGGTATGCTGAGGTCAGTGATAGAATCATGGACGATCGTAGGTGAGGAAGGGAGGGAATAGGTTTTTTTGGCCTCTTATGGAAAGGTAAAAAATATGAAAAATTGAAAGAGCAAGTAATGCTGGATGATCCAGGTCCCGGCGTTATGTCATAACTTATAATGTTAGGACCCACCGATAGAAATCTTTATTACAGGTACTACTTACCGTTATGTTAATTTGCCTAATGAATGATAAACGACAGATGCATAGCTATAAGATTGACTGATAGAGTAAAAAGTCTTGCTCAATTGTCTTTAGGAAATGTGCGCATTTATACCATTCCATACTATAATGGATTGTCCCTGTCGTGGAAAAGCTACGTTAATGTCCAATGTACGTTATGCCCTAATTAGGGAGTAGTCTTGTCTATTAGACATTCCTGTAAGATCTATCAGGCCAGTTCTTTAGAGCTATAAAATCAAGTTTGAAATATAACATTTTAAATTAGTTTCTGCTTCTATAATCAATACGGTCTAAGCGAATTAATATTTCTGAAAAGTAGTACTATTTCGATCAGACTATTGAATAATACATTTGCATGTAGTTAAAATGAGAGTTCTCCAAAAACGGTAGTTTGAACAAAAGAAGCAGTGTTTTCAGACAGTTCTGGAAAATAACCGACGATCATGAATGCATTTTTTCAAAATCCTGGAGAGATTTAGTTCGTCAAAGGTATTCTTCGTTTACTTGGAATATCGTGAAACGCAGGTTGAAAACAGAATGTTGATCGTCAGCCGTGCAGCAGATGGATATGTGACCATTTATCACGTGTTATAGTTGTCCGGGGATGACATTTGTGCCATAAGTATAGTCCCTATCGTGAGGAGCCCACATAGGTCCATATTTCAACGTCCAATTCGATTAATCCAGTGCTGCACTCACGGAACGTTTTCGCACCGCACCAAAGTCACGGCTGGAATTTCAATGAAAAACACACCGCAATTTGAAACCGTACCCTCGCCTTAGGAGTTCAGGAGTCCACTCATTGCTGCTCTGATTTCTGTATTATATTGAAATATTCGCGTAATTAGAATATATCGAGTTTTTTCTGTGTATCTTAGCAGGTTATAATCTCATCAGCTGAAGTTTGAATTGCAAATAAATTTACAACAGGACATTTCAAAATAAATGATCATACCATTTCATTATTAGTTAGTTCTAAATGACATAATTGGAAATGTATGCACAGTGTTTTTCTGCACCGGGACGTTTTTTGTCTATGGCATGTGTGTTGATCAAAACTCTGCCTACAAACTCACTTAAACATGTTATCTTTTTACAGGTGCTCTTTCATAAATAATTTTGCTCCATTGTTTTGAAAGTAATCATTTCGGGATGAGATATACTAATTAGTCCACTGTACTCCTTTGCTAGAAGGCTACAGTTTTATTTTTAGTAATATATCGATTTTGGTTCTGATTTTACAGTAATGTAAACTTCCCTAGTGCGCCTCAGGGCCAAATGTTATACAATAGAATTACTTTCAGCTGGCAAATGGACGAATGTGACATATATTAATGATTTAGATGAACGCACAAAATCCCTTGGCTTTATCATTTGTGATTAATTCGTGACTACATGAAAAGGAATTTGTTTCATATGAACGTTTAATCGTAACTTCATATTCTTGTTAAACGCACAAGGATTCATATCATTTTTAATTACAGCGTCTGTAGCAGATTAATCCATTCGAACGACAGAAACAATGGAATACTATCCATTGGAACCTATTAATGGTATTGTTTTAACTATGTGATACATTATTATTGTATGGTATTCTAGTATGATTACTCATGATTTCGGTCAAACATTGCAGCATTCATGGAGCTGAAATTTAATACAGGGATATTTGGATATAAGTATAATGTAACTCAAAGGCATATTGAGGTTTTAATTGGTCCTATTAGTGACGAAAATCGTATTAAGGGAGGGATTAAATGTACCCTAAAATAAATTTTTGAGCACAGATCTTCACTAGTTTGAATATTAACTTAAATATTTTGGATTTTTACCTTAATATTAACGTAAGAACGCGAAATGAAACGTATGACCGAGGGAAAAGGATTACATCTCGTGCTAAAATTGAATGTAATGGTAATGCCATGATTTGGCAGTGCTTGATAAAGAATTATTATTAAGTCTAAAATTAAGATTTCTTCCCTTGTTAGATAGGTATTGGCATTCCCTTTTCAGCTCCATATTATAATTATATAATAGCAGTAATCCCTTTCGCTATCTATAATAGCAGTAATCCCTAATTGCTAGCTATAGAGACCAGGAAACGGGTTAATGTTGGTGGGATTCATCTTTAAATTTATCTCTGGAAATACCAGCTGCGAAATTCTTTCAGAGGTAATTTCACTAATACTAATCCGAAAAATGCTTTAATTGACCAATTTGTCATTATATCATCGCCATTTGATAATAAACTGATTTTAATCATGAATATACTGAGATGCGACTTAAATAAACACGCGAAGGAAAGATGTAAAGAGTAAAAACTGAACATAGAGCGTTGTTTTGTATGGTTCGGAAACTTGGTCGATGAGAGTATAAGCGTAAATTGTAGGCTTTCGTTGTATGGTTGTGGAGAAACATGGCGTAAAGAAAATGAACGGAAAAGAAAACCAGTAATGAGGTTTGAGGCATGGTAGGATAAGAGAGACGGCTGTTGGGAGAATTACGGAGGTAGTACAAGTGGGTAAAGAAGATGATGAGAGGCGAAGGGATGCTGAAGGTAGTGATAGAGGGAAAAATGCTGGGAAAGTGAGATTGTATGAGGAAAATGGACGGCATTTTAGGTAAAATTAAGGGAGATAGTTTGCAGACCTTAAGAATGAGTTAGTGTAATACGTAGCTTGGGTTTTAAAGATATTTTTTGTCATGT
The DNA here is from genome assembly GCF_022747635.1 of Hetaerina americana. Taxonomy (NCBI): domain Eukaryota; kingdom Metazoa; phylum Arthropoda; class Insecta; order Odonata; family Calopterygidae; genus Hetaerina; species Hetaerina americana. The sequence goes on from NW_027286069.1 coordinate 49,552,219, forward strand.
CACTTAGGGTTTGCGAGTACGGTAAGGGGGTGCCAGGGTTCATTAAAAACCTACCCTAAACCGGTAGGCTGCTAAAAATATTCTCAATAGTTTCTTTTTCACATTTTATTCATTGTGACTTTAGGTATCTCCAGTCGATCATGCATGCATCAATGCATGCATGCAATGCATCAAATGGTAAAAAAGAAAGGATCTATATTTTGGTACTATCGATGATATGATTTGAACTTACTAAAATTTTTCTCAACTTAAACATTGTTAAGCATTCTTTTCTCTTACTTATAAGAAAATACCGTTGCAATGATAGCGAACAGATTTGCATCTTATTATGAAGGAAGGACTTTGAGATCGGTTTCGAGTGCCAATGTGGAAAGTCATAAATAAGAGTAATATGAGGGAAATGGGTTGATTTTTCCACGGAATAATATTAATATCAGGGGTCAATAATACTAGTAGATCAAAGATCAAAGCAAGCAACAGCTTAAGCAATGCTTAGTATGCGCTTAAGAAGTTGGAAGATGTAAGGGCATATAATCACTATATAAGTAATCAGGAAATGAATAATCCATTCATTCACACTTGTCTGCCGGGCAAAGTAGTAACATCATAATATAGCAGAAAGTGATAGCGAAATCATATTAGCGGAATCAAGACAGAGCGTTGGGATTTATCACAAAATACGCATACATTGATGCATTCATGATACTGGAAGTAATTTACCGGAGTAGTGGTTTATGTCGCAAGAAAAACAAAAAGTTGTCCTTGACGGATGGACTCAAATGATACAGGAGAAAAATCCAGCGTGTCACATGACATTGTGTTAGAACTATCATTCCATTTATTATTAACGGTTTAAGTTCCCACTTTGGTTGCAAAATTAGTCTCTCCAGGACATACTACTATAATCGATGGTTTCAGGCGTTATTTTATGGAATCGGTTCATTCATTCATTCAGTAGTGTGTTTGTGAAATAAATCTGTGGAATTACAAAGTATTTTTTTAGGAGGACATACTACTATGCCAAGAAATAGCTGATTCAGGAAATTCCGGGTTACTCCCCAGTTATTTAGACTCTCTTCGGAGTGATAGGAGGCATTTAATTTAAATACTTGTTCTTCCCTCGCACAGTTCGCAAAAATTGCAATATTAAGGTTAACCACCGAACTAGTATTAAAGAATAATTTTTTCTTCCGTTCACCATTCTTTTCGAGATCACTATTACTTCCAATTAAATCGGATCAAAGGCTCGTGTCCTACGAGTCCCTCGTGGCGGAATGATTTCTTGTTAAAATTTGAATAAAAGAAATGCAGTGTCGAGATGATGCTCCGGCTTGCTTCTTGAATTCCAAAAATCAACAATTCCAAATAATTTTCGTTTAGGAATTGTGGAATTCTTTTTTTATCGGGTGAAAAATGTGGACATATTCTGAACACCATTTCTGTTTCTAAAAATGTGAATGTTTAATTATGCACGTCTATAAGTCGAATTTTGACGTGGGATAAATTGATAAATTTACATTGGCGAGACATTATCCCAAATTTTCCTAGGCAATGTTAACGTTCTGCTACGGACGTTTTATAAAGTCAATTGATTCTTTGAAGAACACCGAACGGGTAAATTATTTTATTTATATTTCTATTTTTAAGTGTGAAGTAAAATTATCGAATTTCCATAAAATTTTGATAAAAATAAGGTGCCAAAAGTTAATGCGTGCACCAAAGAACAATTGTCATCGAAAACTATCAAATGAAGATATTTCCTCGCTATGGAGAGAATTGCTGTTCACTAGATACCATATTTTGGTGACCTCGGAATTTCAAAGAACAGGACATTCTCTCGGTAATACTACGCTCATGAGTTAGAAAACGGTAAATTATTTAAGGAGAAAGTAGTAAAAGTTGATTTTCGCGGTCGCTCTCTATCAGGAACTATCTGAATACGAGAAACTGCATAATGTGGTAAATGGATTCAGTGAAAGTTCTGTGTAAACTTACTGGGCTGGTCAGTGTCCAAAAAAACTGACCACAGAATAAGTAAACTTTGAATATTTTCACAATTCATTTTATTTCACTACTACCGGTTACGACGCATAAGCGACATCATCGGGTAAGTCATACTACCTTGATCAAAAAGTTCCCGGAATAACCACCGTGTGGCGCTCCCATCGTTCCGATTTGAGTTCTGTTTTTTTTGTTAAATTGGTACATCTGTTGTTGATATTCCCTTTAAATCTTAGTGTCATAACTTGACATTTGCAAAAGTTACGTAGCCAAGAGTACATCTATCTCTGTGTGTGTTGGCGATTTTTTACAATTGCAGAAATGGATTTAAATTTGCAACAACGAACTTGTATTAAATTTTGCGTAAAAAACGGATTTAGTGGCGCACGGACGTTGGAAATGTTGGAAAAGTGTTTCGGCAACGATTCTCTAAAAAAAAAACGGTCGTTTACCAGTGGCACGAGCGGTTCAGAAGTGGTCGTGAGTCAATCGAAGATGATGAACGCAGTGGCAGACCATCGACATCGAAAGTCGGTGAAAAAATTGATAAAGTAAAAGAAATGTTGGTCAATAACCGCAAATTAACCATCAGAGAAATAGCGGAGGACTTGAACATTGCCTATGGATCCGCCCAAGACATTGTGGTTAATGATTTGGGTTTCCGTCGTGTAGCAGCAAAAGACCTCAATTTCATGCAAAAAAGAGACCGTGTTGACGTCGCAAAAGACATGATTTGCGAGGCTGAATCCGATCCCACATTCATCAAAAGGATCATTACTGGAGACGAGACGTGGGTTTATGAGTACGACACGCAATCCAGACATCAGGCAAGTGAATGGCGTTCACCAAATGAGCCGAGACCAAAAAAACCACGTCGTTTTCAGTCAAAAAAGAAGGCAATGCTGACGGTTTTCATGGATTACAACGGTGTAGTGCATCATGAATTTTTGCCAGAAGGCCAGACAGTAAACAAAGAGTATTATTTGGGCGTTATGAGACGTTTGCGTGAAGCAATTCGCCGAAAGAGACCAGAAATGTGGGCAGAAAACTCGTGGATTTTGCACCATGATAACGCACCGTCGCACAGTGCTATCATTATTCGTAATTTTTTGACGAAAAATGCAACAAATATCATCCAACAGCCACCGAATTCACCTGATTTGGCTCCCTGTGACTTCTTTCTGTTCAATCGAGTTAAAAAACCATTACGGGGAACGCGTTTTAGCAGCCGAGAGGAAGTAATGGAAAAATCGCAGGAAGCACTGATGGACATACCGAAAACCGAATATAAAAAATGTTTCGAGGATTGGATCAAGCGCTGGCATAAGTGTGTTGCAGTCGATGGGGATTACTTTGAAGGGGACAATATAGATTTAGATGAATAAACTTGTATTTTTAATTTTCTGAATAAATTCCGGGAACTTTTTGATCAAGGTATAGTATATCATACCTGATGATGTCGCATATGCGTCAAAATTGGTGGCAGTGAAATAAAGTTTATTGTGAAAAAATACAAAGTTTACTTATTCAATGATCATGAATTTTCCCAAATGAGAGCCTGAAACCATTGCATTAAAAAACCTGACTTTTAAATAACAGTGCTAAGAGCCGTTAATCTCCAGCTTTCTGCGGAAGTTTTTATCACTTATCAATTTTAGCACGAATTATTTTGAAAAATAAGTGTAGGTCCACCAAATTCACGAGAATTACATTCCTTAATAACTCCCCAATCCTATTTATAACAGAGGGGAAAGCTGAAGGCAAAACATGGAAAATTGAGATTCAGGGAGAACAGGGAAACGAGGTAGGCTATAGCTATTCTATATTTCAGCTACGGGTTGAAAAAATGAAGAACGTCAACCAGTTTATAGGTACATGGCAGTCATGGACTTCAATAAGCCTTTTTGCATTATCGATTAGAAAAAGACGTGTACATTATTGAAATCAGTTGACATGGATTACGAAAGTTGAAGAATATTTCCCAACAATACAAAAGCCGAGTCGTTACAGTGCGAAAGAAAGACTACATAGAAATAGGAGAGGAAATAAATAAGGGAGTAAGACAAGGGGACGTTTTCTAACCAGCACTATTCAACATACATTATATTTCATTAGCAATATCTTGATGGGTTGGCATCAAAGGAATTATGATGAATGAGAAAGAAAGTAACCCTCTCCTTTTAACAGAAGACATAGAGGTAATACATAGCAGAAAATCTAGCCCACCTAAAGCCAAAATTCCACACAATGAACCAAGTGCTTCAGAGGTATATTATAAAAGTAAACTTAGAGAAAAGTCAAATTCTAGTATGTCCAAGAGACGTGAACAGAGGCCTTAAGAGGAGAGAAATTAGTGCGTGAAGAATTTCACTAATCTCGGAGTGCCCTGGTATGAGTATGTGGCAGAAAAAGCTCGGCAGATATCATTCGGTGAGTAGCTCAAGCTAAGTAGGCATTTAACCAAGAGGCAGCTACTTGGTTCAAGGAAGATGAGCTGAATGTGAAACAAGGAAGTAATACGTGAAAGCATTCGTGTGAGTAGTTACACTCTATCTAAGAGATAGTCCATTGAAAAAGCTCACTTGAAATGAGTCATACAACTTCGGAGTCTTTTTTCTGGAGGCGAACGTGCAGAAGGTCAAGTGTGCAGAAAAACAATAAAACAAAATGAGTGTACGGAACAGTGGAGATGGAATAGACAGTGTGTAGTTCGATAAGGAACGGACACACCAGAAGAAGGATCGAGAACGCCTTGCGTCTCTTAATGCAGTTATCAGGAACATAAAGGGGGGGGGAATTATTTTAGACGGAGGATCATCATTGTATAAGGAAGATTAGAATGGGAATACTGGACTATCTTCATCCAATCTTTGGGTTTAAATGTTATCAACGGTTGTAGATAATGAAAAAGTTGTGCCAAAGGTAAAAGTTTTTATAAATTTTAGGAGCTTTAGTCACGACTCGGTTGCTTGCCTTTTCTAAACATAACTGAATTGCGAGTATATTAAGAGATCTTTTTAGAGAATTTCTCGCGCTATTTGTATAACATTATTCCAGTTAATAACCTAACTTTTATTCGCACAAAAAACTGTTTCAAAAACATTTCTGAAAGGATAGGAATGGCCGGAAAGTGGATTTTAGCCGTCTTTCGTTGTTAGGAAACAAATAAAACTTGGCTTCATGCGCATTTCCTGATCTATTTTGTCTTTTATTAAATAAGGCTAACAAAATAGCTTTATACCTATACGATCGAGCAGATGTTTACTTACTTTTTAAATTAATTAGGTATCATTTCATTTATTTATAGAGATGCGCTTGTCTTGAACTCATGCACGAATCACGGATGGGCGTGGGCCCATATTAACCCATTTGGTTCATTATTATATTGTATTTGTTTATGTATAATATCAAGCCATATAAAATCATTATTTATTTTATTGTGAATTTAATTTTTAAGCACACAATTATAACACTTATATCATATTTTTAAAATTCCACGATAAGAGGAGATATGACGGTACGAGAGACCATGCAGACTGATTATCAGCCCACCGAGAGAGCTCCTAGGCCCGCACTAACTTAAACGTTCATGTAACCCACTTTGTTTGGTTGAAAAAACGCTTGCGTTTGAAAAAAGATCCCACAGCATTTAAATGTGCAATTTAAGTGTAAGCAGGAACTTCCGAAAAAAATATTCCGAAAAAAACATTGTAAAAAAATTAGAAAACGTTTGGAAAAGGGAAATAAAGAAAGACTGTTTCCGAAATCCAGTATACACGGCACCACTTGAGCTTAGTGCCAAGATCTTGATTTTCACATTTTAACAAATTTGATTTCATTATTGTTAGCTTCTCAAGGATTGGGATCGGTTATCCAGTTGTGGGAAACGAGGGGGGACGCGAGAGGTGAATTGGGGTTTGATTTTGATATCTACCATCTCATACTTGCCAGTTATTAGTTTGGGTGATTCAATCTAGTATACAATAATTGTACTTATTAGTTGTAAAATATGTAAAGGGAATTGTTTTAATGGGAGTATTAGTAATAGCAGAAAACAGGGTGAAAGAGAATTGTAGCCCAGTTTGTCTTTTGGATTACGAAAATCAATTATAAAATTGAGAAAGTGGTCTGTAATTGAATGTTTGACGAATTATGCCTGGGATATAATTTAAGAATAGCGAATAAATATTTATGAAATGGTCACTTTCACGAGTTTTGCCACCGGTAGACATTTATTTATTTGTTATAAATACCCTGCAAACAACCACCAGAGTGTGTGGCAGGGGGTGAATAACACACCAGAACAATTTTTTACAGCTTTTACTTGTATGTGTTTTAGTTTCACCGAAATTGGTCAATTATAGTGAAAAGCTTTAGATATACACAGGAACGAAAAGGAGCCAAATACCCTGCTCTTTTGTATTTTTAAGCTATTCAAATATTAAAATCCTCCTTAGTCAACGTAATATTTAATTAAATTCAGCTTCAATGCAACTTTTTGCATTGAGACTTCCATTAAATATTAGTATAACACACTTCACATGTAAATTGCTGTTAGCACATGACAGGAGCACTATTGAAGTCAGGAAATACATAATAAAACCATGCAGCTTTTAAGTGTTATTCCTTAGGTCTTAAATAGTGGCTATTAAGTGAATTATAAATTAAATTTTGAACTTAAACGTTTTTTTAAACGTTTTTAGCCTGCGTAAATACTACAATAAGCATGCAATTATGGTCTTAATAAAAATAACTTTTTGCGTGCGGATATAAGGCTTTAAATGCAGTGAATCATTGCTGTGCAATAATTGAGTTGATAAATTACTTAGTTTATTGAAATGATGAACATTAAACATTTTAATGGCTGTTCAGTTTAATTTTCCTAATGAAAGTATGAGATTTTTTACTTTAAAGAATTGTGTAACGCCTGAAAATTTGGGGATTTGAAGAACGATAAAAAATTTTTATCTGATACAGGCAGGAATTTTCAGTAAACTATTCATCTGTAGGATACACTGGTTAATATCGGAAAGCACGTTGATGAGTATGGAACTCAACGGAGGTATTGTTGTAACTAAGTATGATATACGTATTATACAAGCAAATGCATGATATTTATAATTTTTTTGATTTAAATAGATTTGATTTTCATCAATAACACCGGCAATACGAAATACATTGCAAGGGTTGATTGTTGGGTTGAATTTTCAATTTCTATTCCAATTTTGAATTTTTATTTTGTTATTGTATAGCAAAATCTGGTCATTTTAAATATTAATATACAAATTAAAACTTTGTTTATGCCTGTAATAAATAAGAAAAATATGCAAAAGCTTCGCGACATTATTATTCCCAGGAAGCTGTAATCTGGATTCCCGTCAATATTAATTTGTTTATTTATTTGTTTTATTTATTTATATATACTCTGTAAGCTACTGCCAGGGTGTGTGACTGGGGGTGAATACATACCAGAATAATTTTACCTGAACATAACCATACCGCGGTCGAACAATGTTATTATGATCCCGTATCGTTTTTGGAAAAAAATGGTATCTTAAATTTATCTATTTTACACTTGATTTCTCTAATTTTATCACAATGATATCTCCTACCGTAGTACGATGGGGATAATAATACATTTTCAACATTGCTGCTAAAGAGACCTCCTTCCAACGTATACAAGAGCTTCAATATCTAATTTAACCTTCGCTCTGTGAGTGATTACCAGCCCAGCTCCTCTAATATTTTGGATACGCTACTAAGTTTATCATAACAACGTTTTGCAAATATAGCTCCTCTACGCTGCACGCGATTCAATTCGGCAATTAATCCAACTTCGTGTGGATCCAAAATACTTTAAGCATATTCCAAATGAGGCTTTACCAGCGAAAAGTAACATTTCGCTTTGACCTTTTCATCACATTTACCAAGAACTCTTCTAATAAATCCTAATTTTTTGTTTATTTGTCCACACATTCTCCGAATGTTTCACCCAGGAGATATCGTGAGTGAGGGTTACGTCTAAGTAGTTAATCGAGTCTACATATTCCATTCTGGTGTTCCCAATGCAGTAGGCGTACGTGTGGGAATAGTTCTTTTTCCAAAAATTTAAGACTACGCACTTCTTTAAGTTAAATTCTTATTGCAAAATGTCGCACCAACGTTGTATAGTATTAAGGTCATCTGATAACGTTGCTGTGTCCTCAAGATTACGGATATCACGGTAACCCATTGCATCGTCGGCAAATAAGCGTATCTTACGAGTGACTACGGAGTCAATGTCGTTACCGTTAAGTAGCATAAAAGAGGTCTGATAACAATTCCCTGCAGAACACCTGAGGTAATTTCTACTGCATTTGAGCTAACTCCATCTATCACTACTCTTTGAACCCGACCATTCTAAAAGTCTTTGATCTAATCCCGGATATTTTTATCTAGGCCATATGCTTCTAGCTTTGCGAGTTGTTCACCACTCGCAAGGTACTTTGTCGAAAGCTTTCTAAAAGTCTAGAAAAATTGCGTCCACTGGAATATTGCTCTCTCCCGAAATAAGAATATCATGAACAAAAAGCGAAAGTTGTGTCTCGCAGGATCTCCCTTTTAGGAAACCGTGCTGATTTTTCATTAATCACTTCTGATTATCGAGGTGTCTCACGATCGAACTAGCAACTATATGTTCCATAACCTTGTACGAAATGGATGTGAGGGAAATAGGTCTGTAATTGCTCGGTTCCTCCTTTTCTCCGTTTTTGAATATTGGCGTTAATACGTTAGCCATTTTCCAATCTCCAGAAACCTTGTGATCTACTAACGAATTCTTAAATATTATTTCTAGATACGGCGCAATTGCCGAAGCTAGATCCTTAAATATACGAGCGAGTATTTCATCTGATCGGGAGGATTTATTAGGTTTAATATTTTTCAGCAAAAGTTCTATTCCATTGCATGAGATTTCAATTTCGTGCATCGGTTGAACGGCTTGATTTGGTAAGCTATCACGGGTATTCTGGGAGATATTAGTAAAGACGCTTTGAAAGAAGGAATTTAATAGGTTAGCCTTTTCCAAACTGCTGGTAACTCTTTCGCCTTTATAGTTTTTGAGTGAATGAACAGTTGACTTATTTCCCTGAACTTCTCTGACATATGACCAAAATGCTTTTGGATTCTCTTTCAAATTTTCCGCTAACCTTTTTCTTTTGAATTCTCTTTACGCTTTCCGAAATTCATTTTTGCCATTCGCCCTATATCATGTATCTTATAATCATAAGTGATCTCATTCCTTTTGTCGCTATAGATATCATCTCTATAATTGTTGTCTTGGCGTGACATAGCCTTTGATGTCGTAATGCCCTTCTAATGTCCGCGTTGTACCATCTAGGTTTCGTGTTATCTTATATTGTTAAATGTAGTCGGGAAAGTGCCAGCTAACGGATTAATAGAATAATTTACTGCTATTTGAAAAAAGCTAAAACTTGCCATCATAGATCAATTTTATAGTAAATACGAGTCTCGTGGCTTTTAGCAATAGCTTGTATGAAAAGTTTCGGGAAAGGTTTTGGGGAAATAGATTGATCTCAAATATTGATTGCTATATAATGCCTCAAACTTCTTCATAGTAAATCCCTTGAGCGTCAACATACTTTTCCCAGCGGCTTTTCCACAAATCATAGACGCCCTGGTTGGCGGATTCCGAAAGGTCCTTAAGGGTACGAATGCAAGCTCCTTTGACGGCACTTAGGGTCCCATAGTGGGTGTCATTTGAGGGAGATTTAACTTTTGGGAATAGGAAATTAATGTGCTGGTTCTAAGTCGGGACTGTAAGGGGGTTGGGGAATCGTCACGATGCCGTTGCGGAAGGTGTTCGCAAGCAGACATCGACTCTGATTTTGGTCGTCCATCAGGACCTTCGGCATGAGTTGAACGCAGATCTTTCCTATCGCCAAATTTTCATTGATAATGGTGTACACTGTCATCCTATCAATGCAAATATGATCTGCAACCATGCGCACAGTTAACCGACGGTCTGGATTCAGTACTTCACGCACACGTCCGGAAGAAAATGTTATCGATACTTTTTATACAAACCTTCTATATTTATCTAGTGCTCTTTTCCGTAAAACCTTTCCAAGAGGTTTTGTTTAAATCCAAGCGAGTAATTGTTTTTAATTTTGTCGGACTTCTACTGTATTTTAAATGTACTTTACTGCTTATGTTCTGAAATTTATTACCGGGGTATTACATTTTTTACGGTCATTTAGCAAAATATTTACTCCACCCGCTGTAATCAAGCCGATGATTAATATTGATAGACAGGGTCGCCGAAAGTGGTTGTCATCTGAGATTTTTGTCACAAGCCCGGCTGCGGAAGGGGTCCGACCCGTTGAATTAATAATAATGTCTTCACAGACACCGGGAAACATTAACCCCTGAAGCACGGTGGCCTCTTTTTAGCTGCATCGGGTGTAAACTCAATGATTTGGTGCTTGATTTTCGAGGCAGTATCGAACGTGTTTGTCAAATTTGTGTGCATTGTATTTAGACACTAAAGTATTCAATATTTCGTCTCGACGAATATTCAAAATATTATTGTACATTATTTAGTTAAACCATTTACTCATTGAAACATTTTTCCATCCCTATAAATATGTACAATACTTTCAAATAAATTAATCAATGATATACTAATTAGGAATAAATATTAATCTTAAGTTTTCCATTATTATTATTATATATCAATGCAGGTATAAAACTAATGATTGCGTTAGGGAAAACATATTTGTCTGCCGAAAATGTATGCACACCATTGCTACAAACCAGATTTTATGTCTACAATTTATCTAAATTGAAGTAAAGATAAATTAATTTAACTTTATTGTTAAATTATTGGAATTCTTGCTAAAAATTTCTGGGTTAGCGGTTTTACGTAGAATCTAAATTATGATATGCGAATATTGCGAATCTTGAAAGAACATGATTATTATACTTGCTCAACATTGATATTTTCAGTGTCTCGCTAAGCGCCAGTCGGCGCATAAGGAGTTGTGCTAATATAACTTCCGTGATATTTGCTCACATAATTTTTGGCAAGAACTTCTGACTTACTCATTTCAAAGCACCAGCGTCGAGACTAGCCACTCGAGTGCTTAAAAATCTTGCAAATATTTGCAACAATTCGGTTTAAACAAAGGATGTTTTTTTCATAAATATCAGATGTTTTGCACAGAGTTTGTAGCAGTGGCTGCAGAAATGAGCTTTCACCCATTCTTCTGGCTTCGATAGATCATCACTGCCGCAGGAAATATTAAACAGATTAGCTTTGCTATCTAAAGAAAATGATCTGACAATGAAAATTGATTATGACGAAGTAACTAATGAGCTCATCATCTGTCTAGAGATGAAGTGGATGTCGCCATAAAAATAAAAACAACATAAAATTTTCAGTTTTTTCTGTAATTTCTTGAAATTAGTTCACTGCGATTTGCTGTGCATTTATTAAAGAATGTTTGAAAGTTTTGAATGTCTTTTTTAGTCAGCAAGAAACATCCGATATTTGAGGAAGGAGGCTTATCACGTGTCCGAAAATTTCCTTTGGAGCCCAGTTGATAGTTGATGATAGAAGCATAAACTAACGCCGATGATGCGCTCTATCACCGTTTAACTGGGTTCCCAGGAGAAATTTTTGACCACGTGAGAGGCCTCATGACGGTACTGGTAGGAGTAGAGGAAGGAAGAGAATGACCTTTAGGTCGGCATGAAGTAAGGTAGAAGGTACTAAGAACTGGAGAAGGATATGATTTTGGGCAGATAAAAGGAAGTTCATTCGCTACTCTGACAATATTAAAGGCTTTTAGAAACCGTGCAAAATATACCAATAATCGGTAGATAACTTTTGGCGTAACTGTACCCCCATTTTAGAGGAAAAAGAAATAATTATCATCGGCTGCCTTTGCGTCTCGGGAACATCTAATATTTGATGATGAATTAAATCTGAAGATATGTGCACACATTGAATGAATTACCTAGTGCTCCGTACATTTGTGGCAAAAGTGGCCCACGTGACCTTCCTTTCATTAGATGGTCTCAAAACTCTTTCGGCTATTACAATTTCTTGACTCACCGGATTCAGCAGTCGCTTCGTCCTCTTCTTCCTCGTCTTCCTCTTCCATTTCCTCCATTTTTCCGGCGCACTCTCCTTCCACTCTTCCACTCACGTCGCCCAGCGTGGACTTCTCCCCGCCGTCCCCCGGAGCGGACCACTCCCGCTCGCCCCCCCGGGCGATGCAGCAGAACTCGGCTGCCGTCGCCAGCGGCATCGCCGACCCGTGCTCTTGCTGCTGCAGGTGATGGGGCCCCATTCTGTCGTAGGGCTGAGCAACGGGCGTCCGATGGTCCCTCGCCAGGATCCTTTCGATGGAGAAAGGTGCGGGGGACGAGCCTAAGGGAGCCGCCGTGCACTGCTCAGGCTGCTCACCCATTCTCGCAGAAAGCTCTCACGAAACTTTGAAGGTGTCAACGGACAACCTGTCGGATTTTTAAAATGCACACTACTGCCGGGCCTAATAGTTGCTATATTCAAAGAAAGTCCACTTTTACTTGAAAAAAAATCCCAAACGTGTGACTACACATTACAGACCGGGTGAACAGTCCTCTCCTATGTCATCAGAAGGAAATAGGAGGCGTTTCTGTCCCTCGCGGATCTGGGGGCGTGAAGCTTAAGGACACGGTCACAGAATACTTCCACAATCTTTCTGAACCGATTCACGGAGGCTGTGCGGTGACTAAGGGTCCAACACACCCTCCCTCTTTTCCGCTTCCCTCAAGAGAGTAGGGGGAGGGGCGAGGGAGGGTGGGGAAAGGAGAGTGGATTCGTCCTAAGCATCACCCTCCTCCCCCACTCCTTCGTTCCCTTCTCTCTTCTCTCTCCACCCCTTGCTCCCTCTCTCTCCGGTCCATTTCTTCTCACTCCTCCCTCTCATCTCATGCCTATTCCTCCGTCTCTCTCTCTCCCTCTTCTCAAAATCTCTCCTCGCTACCTCCGCAGTATTTTTGGGGGTTTGGTCCCTTTGGCCTTCTAATCGGTAGGCCCTTGTTCGATTCTTCATTGGGTTCAAATATCTTCTCATTTACGTTGCGGGCACCACCACCAAATGTTATCGTTCCTCGAAACTGAGGCCTCTCGGAACGTTTGGTTTTCAGTTGCTTTCATCCGGATGATTGGCTTCAAAAAGGTTCTGTCATTGATTATTATGAAATCAAACCATGGATTTCGGAAGACAAGCTTAAATAAATGTCCATTAGTGTTTTTTATCGATTCCTGTCCATTTTCCTAAATTTAATTAGTAATACAGTGAAATGTGAGAGGAATCCGTAGAAGTTATATAATTTTTCACCATAATCTGAGATTTGTCATAGCGAGGCGTTGGAATTCATTTTAATAATACTTAGAAGAGAAAAGTATTCAGTTAATTTCCTCGTAGTTAAATTGTTAGTTCAAAGAGTGTTCTTTCTATCCGTCTTTTAAGTCTTAAAACTTTATTAAGTTTGATATTCATACTCTTTCTTTCATTTCAAAAACTGTTTAATTTTAAATTTCTGTTATGAATGAATTTGAACAAAAGGCAAAGAAAAGTGACCTGCAAAAAAATTGTATACAATGCCTAGTTTGCCAACGATCTAAGCCAGGGACTTGAGACTGTGTTCGCAGAAGTGGTGTGAATAATCCAAGAAATTCTGGGGTCATTACTTCAAGTAATCCACTGCTTCTGTCAGGTTTGACGTTAAACTGCATACAACTTGTGGTTATAATGGACTAGTTTCTTCCCGAGTCTCATACTACCAATTTCTTCTGTAATGTATTTATTTCGCTTGCATTTGTGGAACACAAGGTATGGTAGGAGTCATTGAAAATCCATTATAAATTCTCCCAAAATCAAAACTCAAAGGTGTCTAAAGAAAAATAAGTATTATGTTTCAGCTTGGCGCTGTTAGAGCAACCTCATTTTTGCTTGATATCCTCCCTCTATCCATGAGGTTATAGTGCCCTTTTTATTTCAAGAATCATGTCAATATTGAATTATGTATTAATTGTGAAAATGGGAGTTTAACCTTTTGTACCTCCCTTTTTATAAAAACGTAGGCGTGCAAACTTTTGTGATGAATTTTAGAAGTAAGTGTGGAAAAAAATTGAGTTGGCAGTTGTATCCTTTGCTTGCCTAAGAAATTTCCAATCTGGTAGGGTTGGTGAGTTATTACTTGGTAAAAAAAATAAATTTTTATTTGAAAAACCTTTTTAATACTCCTTAACACTCACATAAGGATTTGTGTCGGGCGAATGAGTTGTGTGACGACCTAGACATAGTGCCTTCATAGATTTGGCGGATAACATGTCACCCCACTTTGATGCAGTTTAAAGTAAATTGTTCTAAAATGTCATTCATTAATAACTATATTATTCTATTTTCATTTTGATGCAATTTAAATCCACATTTACCGAGGCATTCAGTCGAACGAATGAATTACCTGTCGGTTAACCCCTGGTATTTGCCCGATACGACTTATCACCTGTAATTGTTCATCCTGCTGATGGAATAAGTTGACTTTTCAACATGATATTGACTCAAAAACTCCGCAATTATCCTTTATTTTGCCTAACCCACGTCGGCGTCTGTAAAAGGGAAAGAGTGCGACGAGGGGGCGGGGCTTTTCTCTCCGCCCATCGCCTGCTACCCTTGAGGGAACGAAACCCTCTCCCATCCCCCGCCAAATTCGTCCTCACAGGGAGAAGTGAACAGATTTTATGTCAGTCCCCGCCCTCCCGTTTCGTG